>NC_136482.1:95872222-95897222 GCF_053919585.1 Euprymna scolopes | reverse complement strand
CGGATCCTGACAATTATGGAGTCGGACCCAAATATAACTTTACAAAAAGTTACCGAGGAATGTCAACGTCTCATTAATATCAAGAGAGACAACACCCGCATTGAAGAAACAAGCGTTTACAAGGTACAACATGTAAAAAGTTAAAGGACCCCTAGAATGCACAAGTACCAAAATTGTGAATGTTGCGGAAGTACGAGACTCACCAAAAAGACCTGCTGGTTCAGGAATAAGATATGTTACGAATGTGGGTTCAAAGGCCACAAGGGAACGTACTGTGACCAGAAGAAAAAACGAAAGACTAACAAAGTGAATGCGCTTCGCACAAGGAAAGAGAAAAGTTGCGAAAGGCGTAAGTATGTCAGTGTTCACATAAATGGACATCCTGTAACATTACTCCTGGATAGTGGTTCGGACATCAGCATCATAGATGAAGATATCTGGAGAAGGATCGGTCGACCCGAAC
Organism: Euprymna scolopes; assembly: GCF_053919585.1. Lineage (NCBI taxonomy): Eukaryota > Metazoa > Mollusca > Cephalopoda > Sepiida > Sepiolidae > Euprymna > Euprymna scolopes. Next base: position 95,896,759 of record NC_136482.1, on the reverse strand, counting down.
TAATGGAAACCAGCAAGATGGCGAGGAGTGTGTGCGGCAAAAAGTTGGAATTTAAAGGAGAACTGAGGTGCAACGTGACATTTGATGGTCAGACACGCACGTCCAAAGTGTACGTGGTTCCAGGAAGGAACACAAGTCTGTTTGGAGTGGATTGGTTTGTCCTGTTTAACTTATGGGAGCGACCAGTTAATTCTTTTTGTAATAGGTTGAACACAGAGAAAGCAAACCAAGTGGAAGACTTTCTGGACGATGTAAAAGCAGAATTTCCAAGGGTTTTTGCTGAAGGACTTGGACATTGTGTGAAAGTAGAAGCCAAATTTGAAGTGAAGAAAGATGCCATCCCAGTGTTCAAACCTAAAAGAAATGTACCGTTTTCATCGATGGACGCAATCGAGAAAGAGTTGGAAAGACTTCAACAGTTAGAGGTTATTGAAAAAGTTGAACATACGGATTGGGCCAGCCCGACGGTATATGTGAAGAAAAAAGATAACAAAATCAGGGTCTGTGCGGACTTCTCAACAGGCCTTAATGACTGTTTAAAGGACCACAATTATCCCCTTCCGTCGGCCGAAGATCTATTCTCAAAACTAAACGGAGGAAAAATTTTTTCCAAGATAGACCTCTCAGACGCCTACTTGCAAATCAAGGTCAATGATGAATGTTCAAAGTACCTGTGTATTAATACGCAGAAGGGTATCTTCAAGCTAAAGAGGCTTCCTTTTGGCTTAAAGGTCGCCCCTGCTTTGTTTCAACAGATAATGGATACGATGCTCGCAGGGTTGGAATTTGCGATGGCATACCTTGACGATATCTTGATAAAGAGCAGTAATTTGCAAGAGCACAAGAAGCACGTGAGAGAAGTACTTAAGAGAATAGAGGGGTTTGGTTTCAGATTGAGTCCGGAGAAATGTGATTTCTTCATGAAAAGGATCAAATACCTGGGTCAAATAATTGTATTGTGTCTTATTCGAAGTACGAATAAACCTTTTTGTTATGCATTCCACTCGGCGTATTTTGTCATGTTATTATATACCGCCAAAACGGGATATAACATATATGTAATACATATATATATGTAATACAAATATATGTAATACTAATATATATATGTAATACAAATATATTTATGTAATACAAATATATTTATGTAATACATATATATATATATGTAATAAATATATATATATGTAATACATATATATATATGTAATACATATATATATGTAATACATATATATATGTAATATATACGTGTAATATATATATATATATATATATATATATGTAATATATATATGTAATATATATATGTAATATATATATATATGTAATATATATATGCAATATATATATGTAATATATATATATAGGTAATATATATATGTAATATATATATATAGGTAATATATATATATGTAATATATATATATGTAATATATATATATAGGTAATATATATATGTAATATATATATATAGGTAATATATATATGTAATATATATATATATATGTAATACATATATATGTAATACATATATATGTAATACATATATATATATATATATATGTAATCCATATATATATATATGTAATACATATACAGACATATATGTAATCCATATATATATATAATCCATATATATATATGTAATACATATACATACATATATGTAATCCATATATATATATATATATATATATATATATATATATATGTATGTAATACCTGTGCATATATATATGTAATGCATATGTAATACCTATATATGTATATGTAATGCATATACATATATGTAATGCATATATATAATGCATATGTAATACCTATATATGTATATGTAATGCATATATATATATATATATATATATATATATGTAATGCATATATTCTGCCAGGTGATAAATTTTGCGTCTTGGTGTCTATAAGCTGTTGGATTTCGGTATCGTTTTCATCGTACCAATCCTGATGTTTCCGCTTTTTCTGCCCTAGGATGCTTATACTGGAGTCCATGATGGCAGAGGACAGCTTGTCCCAGTGCTCTTCAGCGTCATGCGGATACTGCTTGGGCAGGTCCGCGCTAAGAGCCGCCTGGAGGTGTTGTTGTTAGGTGATATCGCCCAGCTGCTTGATGTTGAGCTTTGGTCGGCTCCGTATTTTTTGTATCCTTTGCTTCTGCATTAAATGGATAGACATGATGGAGCGAATAAGACGGTGGTCGGTCCAACAATTGTCTGTACTGGTCATTGCCCTGGTGTTCAGCACATCACAGCGGTCTTTGGCACGGACAATGACATAGTCAATGAGGTGCCTGATTTTACTTCGAGGGTGCATCCATGATGTTTTGAATGCGTTTTTTTGTCGGAAAAGTGTGTTTGTGATGATCAGGTTATGTTCTGAGCACTTTGTCAGTAGGAGTGTACCATTTGAGTTAATGTTCCCAACTCCTTCTCTTCCAAGCGTTCCTCTCCAGTGCTGATGGTCTTGCATCAATTGCAAGGTTAAAAGAGCTGCCCATGCCAAGGCTAAAGCGGCTGTCCAATCGACAGTCAGGAAGCTGAAGAACCTCTGGTGGATGAAGAAGGCTCAGGAGATGCAGCAGTTTGCTGACTCTGGGGACACCAGAGGATTCTTTGAAGCCACAAAAGTGGTATACGGCCCCAGCTACCGTTCTCTGACCCCCCTTCGGTCTAAGGATGGGCTCACGCTGCTGAAAGGAAAGGGAGAAATAACAAATAGATGGAAAGAGCATTATGAGGATCTTCTGAACAGGGACACCACTCCAGAGATGGAGACCCTTGAAAAACTCCCCCAACAGCCCATAATTGAGAGCATGGGAGAACCACCCAGTCTGGAAGAAGTGCGAGATGCAATTAGGAAGATGAAAAACAATAAGGCGGCTGGTTCTGACGGCATCCCAGCAGAAATCCTGAAGAAAGGCGGGCCTGATCTTCTCAGACACATCCATGCCCTGCTGCTCAAAATATGGAAACAAGAGAAAATCCCTGCGCAACTTAGAGATGCCCTAGTTGTCTCCATCTTTAAGAAGGGAGACAAGGCAAACTGTGGGAACTACCGGGGCATTTCTCTCCTCTCTACCATAGGAAAAGCCCTAGCTCGGGTTTTGGCCAACAGGCTTACACCCCTTGCAGAAACCATCCTTCCCGAGTCCCAAAGTGGCTTTCGACCAAATAGAGGCACGATGGACACGATCTTCACTGCTCATCAACTCCAAGAAAAGTGCAGGGAGCAAAATTTTCCATTATACATGGCTTTTATAGACCTTACTAAAGCCTTTGACTCTGTGAACCGTCAAGCCCTGTGGCTGGTTCTTGCAAGGTTTGGATGCCCAGAGAGGTACATTCGGGTACTGATCCTGCTACATGACAATATGTCAGCTACAGTCCTCAGTAGTAGTGGAGATGAAACACAGCCCTTCAGGGTTGACACGGGAGTGAAACAGGGATGTGTCATTGCCCCAACCCTGTTCTCCATCTTCATTACTGCTATCCTCCATCTCACGGACAAACATCTTCCCCATGGAGTTCGGATTATGTACAGAACTGACGGGCGACTTTTTAACATCAACAGATTTAGGGCCAAAGGTCGAACGAACACCATATCCATTATGGAGCTACAGTATGCAGACGATAACGCCCTTGTAGCCCTCTCAGAAGAGGACCTACAGTGTACACTGGTTGCCTTCACGAGGGCGTACAAACAGCTAGGACTAACAATTAATATAAAAAAAACCCCAAATCCTCCATCAATCAGCACCAAACAGTACTCCAGTCTCACCCCCAAACATCTCCATCGACAACGCTAGACTGGAAAATGTGGGCCACTTCCCATACCTAGGCAGCATCCTATCATCAAAAGCCAACATAGATGACGAAATACAACACCGTCCCAGTGGGGCTTTCTCAAGGCTAAGGAAGAGAGTATTTGAGAACCGTGACCTTCTGGCAAAGACCAAAATCATGGTATATAAAGCTGTCTTGCTGCCCACTCTTCTCTATGGATCGGAGACCTGGACCACATACAGGAGGCACGTAAAAACCCTGGAGACGTACCACCAAAGATGCCTCCAAAAAATCCTCAGAATTAGTTGGAAGGACCGACGTACCAACACCAGCGTCCCGAGTGAGGCTGACATTTCCACTATCACCGCTACTGTTGCTCAACGCCAGCTCAGATGGACTGGTCATGTTGTCCGAATGCCGGATCTCCGCCTCCCAAAACAGATTTTCTACTCTCAGCTTGTTGAGGGAAAGCGTGCCCAGGGTGGCCAAAAGATGAGGTATAAGGACAAATCTAAAATCTAAAGCGGTTTCACATGGACCTTGAGACATGGGAGGATGTGGCTGGGAGCAGGTTGGCATGGAGGAGCGCTGTCCACGAAGGTGCTGCGCTTTATAGTAGTGACCTAAATCAAGCTGCTGAGGATAAACGCAAGCACAGAAAGGACAGATTATCAACCAGACACACCCAACCCCACCCCACCCCACCACCACTACCTTTATCTGGCCAAATTGCACAAGACAAATTGGGTCTAGGATTGGGCTCTATGCTCACCTGAGGACCCACAGAAGCCACAACGAAGGACAGTCTTATTCGGACACGAGTGACCGCCGATGATGATGATGAATGCATATATATGATGCATATATATACGTAATGCATATATATATATATGTAATGTATATATATATATATATATATATATATATATATATATATATATATATATACATTACATATATATATATACACACTAGCTGTACCCTGCCACGCGTTGCTGTGGCTTAATTTCGTGTAATGGAAAATTCTAATAAAAAGAGGAAATGCATGTTTCTTATATTCTTAGTACAGCAATCCACTCCAAAAGTAAAAAAAAAAAAGGCCAAAATAAAAAAAAATATGGTCCTCTTGCAGAATTTGATCCGGATCTTCGGGAGTTACCATCAATCATGGCTTGGGCTCGACCAACATTCAGTTGATTAAGCCGAAAGTTGCTAAACCATTGAAATGCTAAATAGTTTTCTTTTTTATTGTATTAAAAAATGTGAGTTTTTAATTAATATTTCGGTAAGGACGGGGGGTTGTTACTATACACAGATTCGAAAAAGTTGTTCAAAAACGAATAAATGAAAGCAAAGGTAAGGTAAATTACGTTTCTATCTAACTGGATAATTTTTTAGTGTTTTTATTTAATGTAAAATGTTTAATCGGCTCAAAAACGCAGTGTTTATCTATGTATTTGAAAAAGATGAATGGTCGCGGACTCTGTTGAATATGTTAAGTTTGGGAAAACCAGTTAAAAACTATACAAAACAATGTCAGACACCTACTGATTATATGTTATTGTGACATAGGCTGACATATTCTGTGGGTTTCTGATAGTATTTTGTATAGTTTTTTAGTTTTAAATCATTTTCTTGAACTTAACATCATCAACAGTGTTCATCACCGTTTGTATTTTTCAAATACACTGATAAACACTGTTCTTCGAGCTGACTAAACGTTATAGTAAATAAAACGGGTTTGTATTACTAAACACAGAAACGAAAAAGTTGTTGAAAAATAAATATAACAAATAAATGTTATCAAAGGCAAGATAAGTTACTTTTCTACCTTACTGGATAAGATTTTAGTGTTTTTATTTAGTGTAAAATGTTTAATTGGTTTGAAAAAAATATATAAATGTATATTTGAAAAATACAAATGGCGGCAGACTGTTGAACACATTAACTTTGGGAAAATGAGTTAAAACTAAAAAAACTATACAAAATACTGTCAGGAACTCACTCAATATATGTTACTGTGACATAGGCAGACATGTATTCCGTGGTTTTTAACAGTATTTTGTATAGTTTTTTTTTTAGTTTTAACTCATTTTCCCAAACCTAATGTGTTAACACAGTCTGCCGCCATTTGTAATTTTCAAATATAACAGTAAACGCTGTGTTTTTTGAGCCAAATAAAAATTTTGCATTAAAAAAACAAAAAAAAATATCCATTTCGGTAATAAAGTAACATATCTTGCCTTTGATAATATTTGTTAACTAGCGCCCGAGTGTTTGTTTCCGGGACGGGGGGGGAGTTTTAAAAAATGTTATGGTAGGTAAGTAGGAAGGATCAAACCCGGAGTCATGAGTAAAAGTAGGAAAATAAAGTGTGAAAAAAAACAAAAAAAAAACATCTGCAACGTTAACAGTTCGGCCACCAAGAAAAGTCCATTCCAGTTGTTTAGGAAAAAAAAAAAAAGACTACGGTAGGTCGGCGCGAACGTGAAAATATAATGTGAATTGTCCAGCACGCTAACCACTACGCCACAGAGCACTGCAGCTTAGTTTAGTGATTTTAAATAACTTCACATGAAAGAACTACGAAGCCAAACCGGTGTTCTCTTCTCAACTGTTCCTTGTGAACGATCCCCAAACGGTGTTAAGTGGTGGCAGGGGGAGGAGGAATTTATTAGAGAGAAAATATTTTACCACTTCCATTGATCTTATCCGATTTTGGCCGTGACTTCTCAGCAGAAAAAGTATAGAAATCTAAGATTATCAAGGAATTTGAGAAATAATAAGCCTATAACACACCTCAGATATTGTTCTGCCGTTTGTGCATATTATATTTGCATGAAATATCTTGATTTTTAATCCTATTAAGGTCAAAATCCCACGGGAAAAAATGAGTTCATTTTATTTATATAGAGAAGATAAGGTCACGTGAGTCGATTAATGGGTGCTAATGCACTTACTGATCTGCGCTATTTTCTTAAATCATATTTCCAAGATTAATTAAAGTTTTATGTTTTTTTGGTATTTTTTTTAGATTAGGTCCACCTCCACAATTTTCTTTTAAATGACGACTTTTAAAGGTTTCCGACTATGCTGAATACAGAAATCGCATTGAAATAAGTAGTTATCGAGATATAGATAGTTGTTTTATGCATTGTATTCTTTGGCGGCCATCTTTGTTACGCGCATAGATTTGTTTATGACGCGCGCAAACGTGTAAAAAAGACGGCTGCCAGAGATTACAATGCATTATACAAAATTTTTAATATCTCGATAACTACTTATTTCTGCAAAATTTCAATGCGATTTCTGTATTCAGCATAGTCGAAAACCTTCAAAAGTCGTCATTTAAAAGAAAATTGTGGAGGTGGACCTAATCTAAAAATTTACCGTTTTTTTCATTCAATTGTAAGGTTAAAGTACAGAATAGGTACAAAACACCCTCTTCTCCCAATGTTAAGAATGGCTTTTTAAATAATAACGTTATTATTTCAGCACGGATCAATAAGTGCACGAGTACCCAATTTCTTTATAAGCATTCATATTTTCTTATATAAAAACAACTTCTGTAAAAAAAAAAAAGAAAAAATGTGCACTTTCAATCTTTGTTAAAAAAAGGGTTTCTTGAAAAAAAAAAAAAATACGGTAAAAAAAGCAAAGAACAAAACGTTAATCGGTATTCATGCAGAGAGTGATCCTTGCTGAAATAATAACGTTATTATTTAAAAAGCCATTCTTAACATGGGGAGGGGGTTTGTACCTATTCTGTACTTTAACCTTACAATTGAATAAAAAACATATCATAAAACTTTAATTAAACATGGAAATGCGATTTAAAAAATAGCGCAGATCACTCTCTGCATCAGCACCGAAAGTACAGAATAGTTAGAAAACATTTTCCCTCTCCATGTTAAGAATGGCTTTCTAAATAATGTTAATGATTCAGTACTGTTCCTTGTCTGCTTAAGTTTAACTTTTGTTTATTAAATTGTTAGGTGAAAGTCCAGAATAGTTACAAAACACCCCTATCCCCATATTAAGAATGGCTTTCTAAATAATAACGTCATTATTTCAGGGGGGTAGCTTCTCTGCATAAGTACCATGTTTTGTTTATTAAATTGTTAGGTGAACGGACAGAATAGTTACAAAATACCATCCCCATGTTAAGAATGTCTTTCTAAATAACATTATTTCAGCACGGTATTTTCTATGCATACATACTATCTATTTTTGTTTATTAAATTGTTAGGTGAAAATATAAAATAGTTACAGAACACTCTCCCTTTCCCATGTTAAGAATGGCTTTCTTAATAAGGTTATTTCAGCACGGTACCTTTTCTGCATAAGTGCCATCTTTTGTTTATTAAATTGTTAGGTGAAAGTATAGAATAGTAACAAAACGTCATCCCCATGTTAAGAATGGCTTTCTAAATAACGTTATTATTCTATTATTATATTATTATGGTACTTTCTCTGCATAAGTACCATGTTTTGTTTATTAAATTGTTAGGTGAAAGTACAGTACTCATGCAGAGAGTGATCCGTGTTGTAATAATAACGTTAATATTTAAAAAGCCATTCTTAACATGGGGAGGGTGTATTTTAGTATTTTAACCTTACAATTGAATAAAAAACATATAATAAAACTTTAATTAAACCTGGAAATACGATTTAAAAAATAGCGCGGACCACTCTTTGCATTAGCACCAAATATTATTTAAGCAAGTTACCAATCCATAAAAAAAACTGTACTTTTACCAACCAATCTTATATCGAAAAACAAAAAAAAACCCTCAAAAAGCAAGCGACAAACTTTTTTTTGGCCTTATATAATAAAGAAAATATGCGTAAATTAAAAAATTTGGAAGATAAACAAATGAATTATGTTTGTTTTGTTTTATTTTTACTTATCGAGTGAACAGAAAATGAAATCTACTTCTTCTTCGTCAATTCGTGGTTGTGAAATGAATTGAACCGGAAGTTCAGTTTTATCAACAAAGCAGGTTCGCACTAACGGTTAAAAAAATATATTTATTTTATTTAATATTTTAATAATTCGCGAGGTAAATTTATTTTAATGACATAAAAACATCCCTCGACTCTAAAGATGGGTTGTCTGAAAATTTCAAATAAATTGGTAACGTAGAAATATGTTTTTATTCACTTGTAACAAACCAAGAATTACATTTTTATATATATAGATATGTAATGCATATATATATATATATATATATATATATATATATATATATATATATATATATATATATATATATATATATGTGTGTAATGCATATATATATCGATATGTAATGCATATATATATATGTAATGTATATATATATATATATGTAATGCATATATATATATATATATGTAATGTATATATATATATATATATATATGTAATGTATATATATATATATATATATGTAATGTATATATATATATATATATGTAATGTATATATATATATATATGTAATGTATATATATATATATATGTAATGTATATATATATATATATATCTAATGTATATATATATATGTAATGTATATATATATATATATGTAATGTATATATATATATATATATGTAATGTATATATATATATATATATATGTAATGTATATATATATATGTAATGTATATATATATATATGTATATATATATATGTAATGTATATATATATATATATATATGTAATGTATATATATATATATGTAATGTATATATATATATATATGTAATGTATATATATATATATATGTAATGTATATATATATATATATGTAATGTATATATATATATATATGTAATGTATATATATATATATGTAATGTATATATATATGTAATGTATATATATGTAATGTATATATATATATATATATGTAATGCATATATATATATGTAATGCATATATATATATGTAATGCATATATATATATATTTAATGCATATATATATATATGTAATGCATACATATATATATATGTAATGCATACATATATATATATGTAATGCATACATATATATATATGTAATGCATACATACATACATATATATATATATATATATATATATATATATATATATATATATATAATGGATTTTATTTTTTGAGTGGCATAAAAGATTTAAGGAAGGCAGGGAGTCTGTGAGGGATGATGAGAGATGTGGGACGAATAAGGAAGTCAGAGCACTAGAGTTGAATGGCCAAATAAAGAATTTCATGTATTATAACCGTTGTGTATTTATAGAGACAATAAGAGATAAACAGTTTGATGTTAGTGTGGGAACTGTACACACAATTATTTGAAGATGTGGAAGATTTGTGCAAGTGTAGCAGTCCACAACTCCATAGTTGTCACAGACTATTTGACAAATATGGGCATCAAGACAGTTCCTCACCTTTGCCAGACATTCCTCCTTCTCTCTCAAAGAGCAAGTAGCATTTCCTAGAGCTTCCCATGTATGAGACAAAATACTATGAAGCTGCTTCCTAGCCGATTACAACAGGGTCGTTTTCAAGTCTAATATAAACAAATCGTCGTTCTCTTGGAAAAAAAGAATTTCTCTCAAAAGATCTTATGCTCATTCCTCCTATTGCTTCTAATCCTTGCATGTTAGCATTGATCATCCAATCAACAATCTCTTTAATCCTTATCCCTGAGTTGACCCCAGGCCTTGATAAGCGGTGACTAATTCGTAGGGCTATGACAACAGCATATTCTTTTCCTTGTTTTGATTTTCAGGTATATATCCATTGAAATCTTATATGTTTTTACGTAGAGTGATGAGGTTCTGTGTTGGATATATACTCGAGAGTCAAAACAATGAGAAGGATATGCTGTTGTCAAAGCCCTACTCATTAGTAAAAAAAAAAATGAAATAAATAATAAATTCCGAACTAAAAAATCCAGAAAGATATAAACGCAACAACTAGTAATTGGTAGTAATAAATAATAACATATAGTGATAATTAGTAAGAATTCACGTCTAAAAAAAAAAATCGGTTTAAGGATATTAGAATTATCCGTAATGGCTTGTGGTATAGTAGATTTTTAATAGAAATTTCTCCAGACAAGGCGTCAAGTAACTTAATGTAAGGAACTAACAAGAATGAAAGATAGTAAAAAAAAAAAAAAAAAAAAAAAAAAAATGCCTATTGACCTTAGTCTTGAAAAGACCAATGGTTAAAAGTAGGGTGAAAATAGTGGAGAGAGAGTTCTACAATGTTGCAGTTCTTGGAAAGAAGCTACTGGAATAAGAAACTGTATTACAATGAGGTATCAAAACAGTCGAATTGATGGAGACCATTAAACCAATGAGTCAAACGAACTAGAACAAAGGAAGCAAGGAATAGATCAGACAATTCTGAAGAACACATGTCACAATAGTATTTATAAAAAAGACCGAAACTAGCAACATCACATCTGTGAGAGAGAAGTTGCAAAGAAGAACAAAGAGTGATGGGGTGGGCCAATCAAATCATATTTACACACACACACACATATACTTTACAACAAATGCCTTAATGAATCTTGCTTTTCGGACTGCTGGAAAACTGCTTCTGTGATATCATTTTTCAAGAATTCTGGTGAAAGAACTGACCCATTAAATTATCGCCCCATTAGCCTCCTCCCACTTTTTGCCAAAATATTTGAATCCATAATTAACTAAGCTCTAGTCCATCAACTTACAGATGCTAAACTTCTGACCAACCAACAATATGGATTTAGGCAAGCCCGTTCCACAGCAGATATCCTAACTGTAATCTCTGAACATACGTACCATTCACTGGACAAAGCAGGGAAGGTAGAGCGGTAGCTTTAGATATTGATTGAGATTGTCGGATTGGTTGTTATTGTCACAACGTTTCGGCCGTTTTGCCCTCCGGCCGTCATCAGATGTTTTGTATCGAACTGGGGAACCATTTGCTAGGAGTCTCGAACCCAACCCTTTATTATTATTACGGGGGTACCGTGTTCGGACTCCAGCTAGGCTTTGGGACATAGTTGCTGATTCTCTGTTTTTCAATGTTACTTTTTCACTGCCTTCACTTTCACTGTAAACTTTGATACAACGTCTAGGACCACTCGGCCATGTGTCACTAGGACAATTCTTAGTTGGTTTTTGTTAATGTTAAACCTATGTTGTTATTCAAGGTTTTCTCTCTCTATCAGAGGTGTCCAAATTGCATTCAGCTCTATGCTTGGTTTGCTCAGTAGGTTGTTATGTCCGAGCATGTGAGCTGTTTCTTTAAGTTTTCTCACTTTCCAGTGGGTCTCTCTGTTTATTATTTTTACTTCATCCCATAGGGGGCGATGGTCCCCCCTCTCCATCCAGACATGGTTGGCTATACCCGATTTTTCTGTCTCCCCTATGTCTCCCCTTTAGTTACCGCTTTTCGGTGTTCTTCCACCCTTACTTTAAGGGGGCAGCATGTTTCACCCTTGTAAACCTTTCTGCAACTGCATGGGATGGAGTATATGCAGTTTTTGGTCATGTTCTCCTCCATGCAGGGCTTCACTCGTACCAGGTGTCGTCTGAATACCGTCTGATGTTGTAGGGGGCACATATTCTCTGAACCTTTTCGGAGATGCCTCGTATGTATAGTAGGCAGACCGTTGGAGGTTTTTGGGTTTCATTCTCCTCTCTTATACTATTAACACATCTGGTGGATAGTATGCTATCGGGGTAGTTGTTACGACGGAGGGTATTCTTCAACCTGACCATTTCTTGGTGGTATGTAATGGTGTCGCTACTTATTGTCTCTGCTCGATGTTGTAAGCAGCGTGCAATTCCATGTTTGATACTGTATGGGTGATGGGAGTTGAAGTTTAGGTATTGTCCGGTGAAGGTAGGCTTGCGATATACGGATATCTTAAAACCATGCTCTGTGCGTGATATGAGTATATCAAGGAAGGCCAGTTGGTTATCTTTTTCTTTCTCCATTGTGAACTGTATCGATGGTCTTATTGAGTTCACATAGTCTAGGAGAGCCTGGATGTCTTCCTGATGTTGTGATGTTGTGACGTTGTGACAATAACAACCAAGATGAGGAAGTCAGTCCGACAATCTCAATCACTGAAAACACCTCATCTCAAAAATACAGACAATTACTAGCTCTAGATATATCTAAGGTTTTTGACAGGGTATGGCATGAAGGTCTTCTCAGGAAAATCTGATCATACGGACGGTATCACTGGACGAATACTAAACATAATTAAATCCTTCTTAGAGAAGAGAAAAATCCAGGTTGTCCTCGATAGTTGTACATCCAAACAATTTGATATAAATGCGGCAGTGCCCCAGGGGTCTATCCTTGGGCCTTTATTATTCCCAATATTCATAAATGACCTTCCCGACAAAATTGCTTCTGAGATGGGTATATATGCTGATGACACCATGCTCTATAACAGGCACGACAGGAAAACAAATGAACACATATCTAAGGAAATGGGAAAAACACTAGAGGATCACCTCCATCTGTAGTGGAATGGGGACAAAGATGGATGGTCACATTCAATGCTGCCAAGACTAAACTTGTTTCGTTCAATAATTACAAGAAACCTTCTCTACCACCAATAGCAATGGCCAAAGATTCATTATCTTAAAGTACTTCTTTTAAACTCCTCGGCCTAACGTTCACAGGAAACATGAGTTGGAACAATTATATTGAGAGCATGGCCAGGACCATTGCGAAGAAAGTAGGCTCTCTCTACCGTGCTAAAAAATTACTAACACCTGAAAGTATCCTGTACCTCTATAAGACCACCATTCACCCATGTATGGAGTATTGCTGTCATATCCTGGCTGGTGCATCTGCTACTAGTCTCTTGCGCCTAGACAAGGTCCAAAAGAGAGTCTCCAACCTGATATGTTCTGAACTGTCATTTAAGCTTCAGCCTCTGTCCCACCGACAAAATATTGCATCCCTCTGCGTGTTCTACAAGTATTTTAATGGTGAATACTCTGATGAACTGCAAGCACTTGTGTCCCCACGACGTAAATACCCTCGACAAACCCGACAAGCAGCTAAATCCTACCCCTACACAGGAGACATCCCTAGATGTAGGAGTTCTACTTCAGTAGTTTCTTCCCCAGAACCGCTAGATTTTGGAATTCCATTCCAGCTCCCTGCTTCCCCAACTGTACTGACATGCAGAAGTTCAAGTGTAACATTAACCGACATCTGTCCAACTTCCTACATAGTATCCCAGTAGCTTATGTCCCTGATAGTATCCCCCTACACTAAAGTGGCAATGTGCCTTGTTTGGGGTGTAAATGTAATATATATATATATATATATATATATATATATATATATATATATATATATATATATTAGTGTATTGCATTATTTAAAATATAAAGAAGAGAGAGAGAAAAAAGATACATTTTTTATGTCGCAATCAGGGAGGTATAATTGGTGTTTTTTTTTTTCTGCCTGGGGACAATGGCAGAAAATGTACTGCTTCGCATGGAAAGTAGATGATCCTGTGGAAAGGATCCGAATGATAATCAGTAGAGGATCTTGATAAAGATTTTCTTGAAGAGGAAAAGAAAATGAGAGCAGGATTAGAAAAATATGATCACCATGGAAAATTGAGGCAGGCTATTGTTCAAGTTGTTTGTCTTCAGCATCAAGAATGCTTCACACCAAGACATTCATTCCCAACTGTTAGCAGGTGCTCAACACAGACAATGGAGGTTGAATACTGATTCCTGATTGGTCAGTTGATGGTCAATTCCACGGGAATTATTCACAGGTATGCAATTTAACATGAGCATGTGTGTGTGTGCGTGCATATGTTTCGCTATATAGCACCAATTATATGTATGTGTAAGAGAGAGTTTAGATGCGTTAGTGTTTTGTGTGCATATATAAACACACACACACACACTCATAAATAATAAGAAATAATGATAGTAATAATTATATACTAGCGGGACCTGTGGAAATTCCACAGTGGACTCATTCACATGTAATATATTGATGTTGGCATTCCGTAGATGTTCAGTGTAAATGGAGACACTGATATTATTGTAGCTTTTTGTCAAAACTGCAAAAGTATTTATCTAAGCTAGCACGAACGTCCGGTAAAGCCCTGTCGTAAAGTTTGCTTAAATATGATATTTTAATTCTTGCAGATTTCGTAAATATTATTATAAAGTTATTGTTCTATCGATTTTTATAGGTTATAAAAGTGCAATTTAAAAAAAAAAAATATCCATATGACTTGGGTGCATTAAGGTTGAATCAAAACCGAAATAAAAACTTATGAAAAATATATATATATATATATATATATATATATATATATATATATATATATATATATATATAACTTGAGTTCCTTCAGCCATAATCGAAACCGAAACCAAAAGTTATGAAGAATTCTTGATAAAATTATTTATAAAAAAACAGATGATTTAAGTGCCATCAGCTATAGTCAAAATCAAAACCAAAACTTATGAAGAATTCTTGGTAAAATTATTTATTACAAGAAATAAAAGAACATAACAATTAAACGACCCGGATGTAAGTGTGATACACAAAAGAACACACACGCTATCATGTATACACACACACACACACACACACACACACACACACACACACACACACACACACACACACACACACACACACACAAGGGACATTCCAAAAATAACACCCCCTTTTTTATTCCGCCCGAATCGATCAAAGTGGATTGCAAATTGCATTGTTTTGATAAACGAACTCATGCTTCATCTCTCTGTTGTAGATATTGACGTTGTGATACTCTAAGAAAATCACCCATACCATGGACGTGCATCAGAAGTAAATATGTATTGTTAGGATATCATTTGTCAAAATATATATGGCAATAAAGCTACAAAGTATTTTTTCGCATTTCATCTTCATGGAAAATTCTATGTAGTTTAATTGCTAAATATATTTTTATAACGTAATATCTAGCTCTACTCACGTAATACTGAAAATAGATACATAAAATTTGATGTAAATACACGAAATAATGTATATATATATATATATATATTAGTGATGGGACGATTCCAATATTTTTCCCCAATTCCGATACAATTACCGATTCCAATTCATTATAAATCAATCTCTAAACATTTAACTATAAAAGTGTTATTTTGTCCCGATTACCGTCAAAACAAATCTTAAATGTGCCCATATTTTCTCAAATGTAAAAACATACTTGTGAGGGGGTAATCTAGAGATTTTAGTCATACTGGAAGTTTTATTTTTATTTTTATTTTTTTTACATAGGCATCACCACATTATCAAGGCCAAGAGACCACTCGAGGATAAGGGTTAAAGAGTGTACAGTAGAAATTGGTCAATATAGTAATCATTAGTAATGGAAATTCGGTAAATTTGTTAACTTATGGAACGGCTCATCAAGAACGTGTTTACGTTAGACTTAAAGACAACCATATTGTAGTCAGTTGGAAAGCAGGAAAATGGAAGACAATTCCACAGGCGTGCAGTTCTAAGAAAGAAGCTTTATTCATGGAATCTACGTTTAGGTTTAGGCACAGATAAAGAGTGGGGGGAATTATTGATAGTGTGTACAGCTAGACGAGTGTTTCTTGTGAAAGTTTGGCGAGGGGGCACCATAGACTGAAGCTCAGTCGAACACTCTCCATGAAAATAACGATACATCAGAGACAAACTCGCAACATCTCTTCTGTGAGATAGAGGTTGCAGGGAAGAGAAAAGGACATCTCCTACGAGGCTACGAATTCTATTTTGAACCCTATCAAGGCAGGACAAGTCCTTTCTAGCAGCTCCTGGCCAGATGTGGCAACAGTATTCCATCCTTGGACGTACCTGGCTCTTATATAAATAGAGAATTGCATCAGCAGTGAGATATCTACTGGATCGATAGAAAGATCCCACCATTTTTCCAGCGGCCTTGGCAACAGATTTGATGTACATGTTCCATTTCAGATCGGGAGTAACGGTCAAGCGCAGAAGCTTGTCAAAACTTGAGGCCTCCTGAAGATGAGAGCAATTCATTTCAATTGATGCCAGATGTGGATCAGAATGTTGATGATGTAAAGAGAGAAGCAAGCAATAAATATTTATTATTTTATTATTACTATGAGCGATGGAAGATGTTTCTTAAACCAAAATAAAACAAAAAAGATCATTTTAGGAATCGGTTTTGGCATCGGAAAATAGGCTCAAATTTTTTCGATTCCGATACCCTAAAAAACTCTGTTTGTTCTAATTCCCAATTCTGATTAATCGCCCCAACACTAATGTATATATGTAATATATGTGTGTGTGTGTGTGTGTGTATATGCATATGTGTGTATATATATGCATGTGGGTATATGTATACATATGTATATGTATGTATATATGTAAATATATATGTATACATATGTATGTATCTATATATCTATAAAAGTGAACGTGTCTGTCTGTGTGTCTGCCTGTGTACATTTCCCTACGCAATAACTCTATCAATTTTCAGTCTACAGACTCGAAATTTGATATACAAGGTATTGAGATTTGGGAAAATCTTTGTAATCCATTTTCGGACAGAAATTTGACTGTTAAGGTGGTCAAAGTTCAACGATTTGACCTTTGAGAACTCTACAAAACTCCTTCACCAATTTTGGGTCTAAACACTTGAAATTTTAGATATCGGTTCCTTGGACATGGATCTAACTTAATAACTTGATTTGAGCCCAAAAGAATAAACGTTAAGGGGTCAAAATAACCAGTCATAATAAGGCTCAAAGTTAAAAAAAACATTTGACCTCTGCGGTCTGCGGTCTCAAATTACTCAGACAATTTCTGGACTAAACATTTGAAATTTTACATAAATGGTATTCAGAGATAGGGCAAACTTTTTAATCAGTTTGGGTCGAAAATTTGAGCTACCAATATATAAATGTATGTATGTATGTTTGCATGTCTGCCTAAAACTTTTGATAGATGCGACAGACTTTCACAAGATCTTTATCGTTTTGAAGCTTAACCCTTCAGACGACAAGTACCGAAAACATGGCTAAAGACATTAATTTCTTCACCATCAACTGGGCACCTTTCTACAGAGAGGGGTCGCTTTTTCGCCGATATTTTCGAAAGTATTCCCCTCTTTTCGATTGTCTAATCTTAATTTAAACTTACGTCACCTCCGGTTTGGCGGTGGTCGTTACAGCAAAGATGTCATGTTTTTTTCACGTTCTTTTCCTCCTTCGTGGTATGGGTTCGAGACTGGCTTTCTTACTACCACTTTTTTTTTGCTGAACACCCCCCCCAAACACCCGGGCAATGACGGGCACCCATGCTAGTATGTATATACATATACATATATATATATATATGTATATATATTAGATTGATGCAAAAACAATATCGTCTTCTCACATGTTACTTTATATATGATTTCTGAATTAATTCATTGATATATATATATATATATATATATATATATATATATATATATATATATATATAGCCATGTTATATATCATTTTGAAGCGCGTTTTTCACTCTATCAAATCGTATTATTCATTACTGTTCTCAATTTCTTCATTCCTTTTTGCAGGCTTTTCCACAGAATGGACAAAATTCAAATCCACACAATTTTCTTGTTCCAGTTGAAACTAGGCTGAAAAGCTGCTGAGACAGCTCATGATATAAATGATGCATTTGGCTCAGGAACCACTAACGAACATATTTCCACTACTAATGACTACTACGATATTGTCTCAGTGACTACTGTACACTCATTAACCATTATCCTCCAGTGGCTTCCACACCTTGGTAAGTGGTGACTTCCATGTAAACAAAAAAAAAAAAAATTAGAGGCTTTTTGTTAAATATAGCAACAAAACATGTATAAATAAACAACAATTTTGCTCTATTCCAAAGTCCAAGCTATTATTTATCTTACCAAAATTATTTTTTTTCTAAAATAACAAACTTTGGTAAATTTTACAGATCTGTTTTGTCCACAGGGAACAATCAACATTTGTATGTTAACATTGCATATTTCCTACCAGGGTCTCCTCTGAAAAAACAGAAAATTCTTAAAGAGGAAAATGCATAGCGATGTAATGTGGAAAATTCAGGAATAAACAGAGAAAACTAACGTTGGTTTATATTCTGTGAGCGGCCATCTTGATTTATGGGGAAAAAGCTATTCCATCAATATTACCATATCGATTTAAATTGTATAAGATTTCTTTTCTGTTCTAACAAAATTTATGTATAAAAAGCCTTAGTCTATTTTAAACTAATCATATAGACATTAGTAAGGAGTTTTCAATCGTCCATATTTACTTGCCTCCCCACGAGGGATGAGTTAATCACAAGATTAGTTTTTAATCTGAGGTAGATCCAACGTTCTGAAAAAGGAAACTCTGGATTGGGACATTAATAAAAATTGCTTCAGTCTAGAAAGATCTCTTTCATCATCAACCAAGGATAGAAAGGATGACGGGCAGTATCAAAATAGATGCTATACTCTATTTCTAGTTAAATTGTTTGTTTTACATGATTGTTTCAATTGTTTAAAAATCGTGATTTTTTTTTTTTAAATCTGAACAAAATGTAATTTTTTATTTTCATAATTCATCTGAAAAAGTTGTAATAAAAGCTACCTACTTACTAAATGATATACTTCATAATCTAATCAGGCGATAGCTTTCACAAAGTTTTTTTTTTGGGGGGGGGGGGCAACTCGGACTTAAGGTTAGTGGAAAGATAATTTTGTTTACAACTTTTCGAAATTTAAGCATCCTTCTTCCCAGTTAAACGACCAGCTGCCGTTTTGTGTGTAAAACCGTTTTGAATGACATTTTCTTTTTAATAAAAAAAGAACTAAACGACAGTTTCAGCACATTAAAAGTATGCAGGTCAGTAGATAATTCTACTGCGTTTTGTGAAAGCATTTTTTCTTGTTTTTGCTATTTTTTTTTTTTTTTTTTACACGTATTAACAGTTAACTGTTCTTCACTTTTATCAAATGAATAAATACTTATTTTAAACTATGGGGGATGGAGCTTGGCCCTATTTAAAACTATAAAGAGAAGACTGGCTCATTACTCCAAATACTTAGAATAATTAATTTTATGGCGATTTTTAAGAATGGACCACAAAAAAAGAGATGAAAAAACAAATACTCGACAAATAATTTGTACCAAAGGCAATAAAAGCTATTTTCTTATCTACTTGCATAAGTTTTCTTTGTATTTTGTATATAAAGCGCTTTTATTAACATTTAAGTAGGTGTCAAACAAAATCTTCAGATTTTAAAATTAAAAAAAATAGTCGCTAGATCAAAATTTTACTTGCTAGATTTCAAACGAAATCTCCAGATCCAGCAGGAAAACCGCTAAATTGGAAACATTGGTTAGAGTATCGTTTTTATCTCTAGAATGATGTCAGTGAAGAGTCCTAATAAAGGGAGATAACTTATAATACAGCTATACAGCTCCTAGTCATTATTACTTCAATACTTTTTTTAGTGCTTTAAAGAAGTATTTTCTTTCACACAAATTCCACAATAATTTCTACTATTTAAATATAAAAAAAAGTTTCCAATAATATTTTATCAGTCTTATGTTAATAATTTTGTATTTTATATCAGTAAACATTCTGGTTTTTAATATATCAGATTGGTGCAAAGGTTTTGCCGGTTTGTAGAAGGGATATTTTAAATCATTATTATTTATTTTATGTGTATTATTATTACTTAAGCATATCACCATGATTAATTTATAACTTTTTTCAGATTATTAAAGCATCACACATATTTTTCTACAATATTCTCACTCATGTTGACCACCCAAAACAAGTCAATAGAAAGGGAGTTATATTCCATTATGATAATGCTTGCCCCAACACAGCTTGGAAATCTTGCCACATTCTGCATATTCTCTTTACCTAACGCCCTCGGATTATCACTTATTTCGAGGATTACAAAATCATTTAGATGGCCTTAGGTTAACATCACAAGAGGAGATAGAACAGAAATTAAATTTCATATTTCACACAAAATTTAAAGAATTTTACAAGGGAGGCATTCATAAATTCGGTGACAGATGGAATCAAATTACAAAGATTATTATTGTTATGAATAAAGATTTTCAAAACCATAGTTTTTCATTTTCAAGACGAATTCTAAATCAGCAAAAAACTTTTGTACAGATCTAATAGTTTTTCTTTTCTTTTCTTTTAATTTATAACTAGTGGGGGTGCTCGGCTTTGCCAGGTCATAAAATACGCTTAAATATATTTTAATTCATGTAGGTTTCGTACTTATTGTTACAGAGTCAATTCTCTATTAAATATTATATGGTACCTAATATATAGTACTAATTTCAAAAGTAAAAAAACAAAAAATGACTTGGGTGCCATCAGCTAAAATCGAAATCAAAACATTTAGCACTTCAGCTGCATCGCCTACCGATGTAGCTATCAAGAGATAGGTAAGAAAGATTTAATATTAAACAACTTGAAGAAATTAATTGAATTTGAGCATGCGCAGAAAGAAGTAAAAATATGTTGGCAAGTTGAAATGAACAGTTTGCATTTCAACTTGCTGTATGCGTTATTCATCCATCCAAACAAAGATTTTACTCATTATAAACCATCCTTAGTGTATGATTACTATTTTCCTGTTAATTTCAGTGTTATGTGACCAGTAGTTTAAGAGTTTAAACACACACACATATACACAGACAGACCCCCCCACACACACACACATCTATATAGACATTCTGTATAGATATACATATACCTTTTTTCATCATATAACATGTGAAAGCATATGTGATATCCTGCCCTCATTAGCTGCCAACCAGGGTGAAAACACATTTTCGGTAGCTCAACTCAAGAAGTAAAAATATGTTGGCAAGTTTAAATGAACAGTTTGAATTTCAACTTGCTGATATATGTCTGTACGCATTATTCATCCATCCAAACAAAGATTTTACTCATTATAAACCATCCTTGGTGTGTGATTACTATTTCTTGTTAATTTCAGTGTTATGTGACCAATAGTTTAAGAAGTTTATCGGTTAAATATTTACACACACACACACATGAATTTACTGTTTTTATTCATTCATAATTGAACCAAATAGGTCAGCCAGTATTTCAGTTTACTATGTATCTCGATGAAGAAAACATGTCTGATCTCACAAGGGTGATTGGCTCTGATTTCAAATTATCAATGGGATATCGTGTCAACAGATACTCGTAGTCTAATTCTTTTGTTTACTACCTGGATAGTTACAAAAGACAACTAGTAACTTCCCACTCATGCCACGGTCAGAAACCTACCTTAGTCGTGCAACCTGCTGCACACACGTCTTTACCCTTTTGGCTGTCTTTTCCTCTAAACTTCCTACCTGACGTGGCGTGCATGTAAGTGACGCTTTTCAAACTTTTGTTGCAGTACATTTGTCTCTTTCTGTTTTAGAGTTAAATCAAATATTTCTATACTGCTTCTCACGTTACTTGACCTTCATGCATTAACACTCTCACAAGTTTGGCCTTTAACAACCTTTGGTCAAACAGATGGGAGAGTAGGATTGTCCTAATGGATACTATCGTGGACTACGCAATTGGCTTTTTGGTCTTTCTTTCTATCTCATCAAATCTTTCTTGGGTTCATACTGTGTAGAAAAGTGAAAAAGAAATGAGAGTCAGAGATATGGAAAGCAGAATTTCCGACAGGGAGGCAAGAAAGAAACATGATGGCGTGTAGAGCATCAAGAGGCAAAATAGAAAGTGTATAAATAAGACAAATGTCGGACTTTGGTGTGGAATAGTAAGGAATAATATGTTTGTGCAGATGACTGAAAGAATTTTTTGTTGTTGTTGAGAGACGGAGATAACTACAAGCTATTTTGGCAACTTACTGCTTTGCATACCAAAGTAATATGGAGAGGATTCTGAATGTGAACAACGATATGGTCAAGATGTAATGGTCTGGTTGGTAAAAGTGAAGATGGTGACAAAGCTGCAGAAAATTCACGACCTTGCAGGTCTTAGCCGTGTATCTCTAGTTAATGGAGGAGGATCAATGGTATGCAGAGAAGATAGAGACTAAATTAAAGGCAGCATTTACTGCAGAAATTTTCTCTGCATTTGCAAAACTTGACCGGTGAGGCATTTGATGTATATGCAACGAATGTACAAAGATCAGCAGGATTCGAGGTAATAGGATGAAAGTAGGTCGTGAAATTCTACTTTTGTTAATGGTTTCCTGGAAAATATTTCCATGGCACTACAGTGGTTATCGAATGTGAAAGAGCTGCCAATTAGTGAACTAATTTCAGCTGCCAGGGTGCTCACAGCCATGTGGACTCCAGAAGTGTCAGCAGTTACGAAATAAGAACCGAAAAGAGAACCTAAACAGGTTGATAAAAGACCAAGGATAAGCAAACCATTTAATGGCAAATGCTACAATTGTAAGGGTCTTTACCTAGGGAGGGATTGTAATGAACCATATATGATAACTTTTTATGAATGTGGCAAACAGGGGCACTGCGTGAGATATTGCCCACAGGGTAATAAAAACAAGGCAACCGATGCATCAGCAGTTACCTCTTTACATCAGCAATGGCACAAAATGGATCACTACCAATGTTAGGAATCCTAGTGAGTGACATAAGTGTGAAATCTCTCATCAATATTGGCTGCCACGTTAATTTGATTGGGTCTTTCAAGTGATTGTAGGGTTACAATTACTATAAGAGCAGTGGATGGACAGAAAGTTGCATGCAGAAGAATTAGCACTGTAACATTTGAAACATGTGGACGGCTGTTGAGAACAGAGACAATTATGATGGAAAAATATGATAGACGATGTTGATATTATAGTAAAGGTAGATATTATCAACCAATTTGGAGGAGTTATTTTTTGCTAAAAATGGTAACATGGAGATCAGAGGAGGAGATTGTGCTACGAGCAAATACCTAAACGAAGCAAATAAAGAGAAAAGTTCAAGGTGAAGTGGTGGCCAGATGAAATAAGGTGAACTTTTGAATTTAAACAGTAGCTTTCAGAGGGAATCCTAGTACCTTGGAATCAAGATGTAAAAATGGGAGTGCTTCCCATAATCGCAGTGATACAACCCATGAAGAACAAAGTCAACCTAGTTCTCGATTATTGAAAACTAAATAAATATATCACATGTCACTCTAGTGGAGATGCAATTGATGTCCAGCGCAGAGAAACTATGAGGAAGTGAAGTGACACAATATGGTTTCCGGTCTCCTAGATCTACAGCAGATGTGCTTACAGTTATAGGATTAGTGAATCTCTCGATGGAGGCAACCTTTCTAGAGCAATTGCTCTTGACATATCAAAGGCCTTTGATAGGCTATGGCATAAAGGTTTACTTCACAAAATCTCCAGATATGATATAGCTGAAAATGTCTTCTCAATTATTAAATCATTTC
This sequence comes from Euprymna scolopes, assembly GCF_053919585.1. Taxonomy (NCBI): domain Eukaryota; kingdom Metazoa; phylum Mollusca; class Cephalopoda; order Sepiida; family Sepiolidae; genus Euprymna; species Euprymna scolopes. The sequence goes on along the minus strand of NC_136482.1, from coordinate 95,872,497 downwards.
TCTCTGATAGGTTTATAAGAGTAGTAGTTGATGGGCAAAAATCAGAAGCTCACAGTATTAATGCTGGAGTCCCTCAGGGGCCCATCCTGGGCCCAACTCTTCCTGATCTACATTAATGATCTTCCAAATCACATCCTTACATCATTTGTAGACATTTATGCTGATGACACTACCATCTACGGTAGCACATCTAAGACAGTAAACGACCAAGTTCTCTCTGATTCTCTCTCCTCTGATCTTGAGCATGTGATACAATGGGGAAAGGAGTGGCTGGT
>NC_136482.1:95684722-95867222 GCF_053919585.1 Euprymna scolopes | reverse complement strand
GTCAAAAGACCAAGAATGCATTTGTCGCTTTGAACTTATCGGACATTTCCCATCCGAGCAAAAACATTTCATAAATTCCCTTTTTTCGTTCGACCTGATTCACCAAATGACAATTCTCGATACGTTATTTTATTGTTTTTAAATTTCGGACAATTCATTTTTTTTCCTCTTCTTTGTTCTAAACACAATGCCGAGTCACTGCGTGTGTTTCAAAAACAACCCGACTTTTCAACTTGTCAAATTCCCAGGTCAACTTTTGGCTCATAGTTTTGCCAATTGCGGGTGTGAAATCCCCACCCCTCCGGCTACTGTACACTATGATTTCGGTCATTAGAGATCAAACGCCTGTGTATTTTGGCTAAAATATTTTATGCATTCTTTTTCGCTTTTGAAGTCCAGGATGTGATTCAACTTTTCGCCACAAAGGCACTCTTGCCGCCGCCATTTCAACAACAGACTTAGCTCAGAATTTATTCACAAATAAAAATTAATAATAATTTTTATTCCTTCAACCCGATTATCGTCCGGGAACAAAAAATTACTTTTAACCAAAATAAACGTCACATCAACCCTACAGGTCTGATGTGGCCTCTCTTTAGTGTTACAGATACAAGTTACATAAGTAACTCATTCCTGAAGCAATCCTACAGCTGAATAAAAGCAATCCTACAGCTGTATAAAAGCAATCCTACAGCTGTATAAAAGCAATCCTACAGCTGAATAAAAGCAATCCTACAGCTGAATAAAAGCAATCCTACAGCTGAATAAAAGCAATCCTACAGCTGAATAAAAGCAATCCTACAGCTGTATAAAAGCAATCCTACAGCTGAATAAAAGCAATCCTACAGCTGAATAAAATCAATCCTACAGCTGAATAAAAGCAGTCCTACAGCTGAATAAAAGCAATCCTACAGCTGAATAAAAGCAGTCCTACAGCTGTATAAAAGCAATCCTACAGTTGAATAAAAGCAGTCCTACAGCTGAATAAAAGCAGTCCTACAGCTGAATAAAAGAAATCCTACAGCTGAATAAAAGCAATCCTACAGCTGAATAAAAGCAATCCTACAGCTGAATAAAAGCAATCCTACAGCTGAATAAAAGCAATCCTACAGCTGTATAAAAGCAATCCTACAGGTGAATAAAAGCAATCCTACAGCTGAATAAAAGCAATCCTACAGCTGTATAAAAGCAATCCTACAGGTGAATAAAAGCAATCCTACAGCTGAATAAAAGCAATCGTACAGCTGTATAAAAGCAATCCTACAGCTGAATAAAAGCAATCCTACAGCTGAATAAAAGCAATCCTACAGCTGAATAAAAGCAATCGTACAGCTGTATAAAAGCAATCCTACAGCTGTATAAAAGCAATCCTACAGGTGAATAAAAGCAATCCTACAGCTGAATAAAATCAATCCTACAGCTGAATAAAAGCAGTCCTACAGCTGAATAAAAGCAATCGTACAGCTGTATAAAAGCAATCCTACAGCTGAATAAAAGCAGTCCTACAGCTGAATAAAAGCAATCCTACAGCTGAATAAAAGCAGTCCTACAGCTGAATAAAAGCAGTCCTACAGCTGAATAAAAGCAATCGTACAGCTGTATAAAAGCAATCCTACAGCTGAATAAAAGCAGTCCTACAGCTGAATAAAATCAATCCTACAGCTGAATAAAAGCAATCCTACAGCTGAATAAAAGCAATCCTACAGCTGTATAAAAGCAATCCTACAGCTGTATAAAAGCAATCCTACAGCTGAATAAAAGCAGTCCTACAGCTGAATAAAAGCAATCCTACAGCTGAATAAAAGCAATCCTACAGCTGAATAAAAGCAATCCTACAGCTGAATAAAAGCAATCGTACAGCTGTATAAAAGCAATCCTACAGCTGAATAAAAGCAATCCTACAGCTGAATAAAAGCAATCCTACAGCTGTATAAAAGCAATCCTACAGCTGAATAAAAGCAATCCTACAGCTGTATAAAAGCAATCCTACAGCTGAATAAAAGCAATCCTACAGCTGTATAAAAGCAATCCTACAGCTGAATAAAAGCAATCCTACAGCTGAATAAAAGCAATACTACAGCTGTATAAAAGCAATCCTACAGCTGAATAAAAGCAGTCCTACAGCTGAATAAAAGCAATCCTACAGCTGTATAAAAGCAATCCTACAGCTGAATAAAAGCAATCCTACAGCTGAATAAAAGCAATCCTACAGCTGTATAAAAGCAATCCTACAGCTGTATAAAAGCAATCCTACAGCTGAATAAAAGCAATCCTACAGCTGAATAAAAGCAATCCTACAGCTGAATAAAAGCAATCCTACAGCTGTATAAAAGCAATCCTACAGCTGAATAAAAGCAATCCTACAGCTGAATAAAAGCAGTCCTACAGCTGAATAAAATCAATCCTACAGCTGAATAAAAGCAGTCCTACAGCTGAATAAAAGCAGTCCTACAGCTGAATAAAAGCAATCCTACAGCTGTATAAAAGCAGTCCTACAGCTGAATAAAAGCAATCCTACAGGTGAATAAAAGCAATCCTACAGCTGTATAAAAGCAGTCCTACAGCTGAATAAAAGCAGCCCTACAGCTGAATAAAAGCAATCCTACAGGTGAATAAAAGCAATCCTACAGCTGTATAAAAGCAATCCTACAGGTGAATAAAAGCAATCCTACAGCTGAATAAAAGCAATCCTACAGCTGTATAAAAGCAATCCTACAGGTGAATAAAAGCAATCCTACAGCTGAATAAAAGCAATCCCACAGCTGAATAAAAGCAATCCTACAGCTGAATAAAAGCAATCCTACAGCTGAATAAAAGCAGTCCTACAGCTGAATAAAAGCAATCCTACAGCTGTATAAAAGCAATCCTACAGCTGAATAAAATCAATCTTACAGGTGAATAAAAGCAATCCTACAGCTGTATAAAAGCAATCCTACAGCTGAATAAAAGCAATCCTACAGGTGAATAAAAGCAATCCTACAGTTGAATAAAAGCAATCCTACAGGTGAATAAAAGCAATCCTACAGCTGAATAAAAGCAATCCTACAGGTGAATAAAAGCAATCCTACAGCTGAATAAAAGCAATCCTACAGCTGTATAAAAGCAATCCTACAGTTGAATAAAAGCAATCCTTAAGCTGTATAAAAGCAATCCTACAGCTGAATAAAAGCAATCCTACAGGTGAATAAAAGCAATCCTACAGCTGTATAAAAGCAATCCTTACAGCTGAATAAAAGCAATCCTACAGGTGAATAAAAGCAATCCTACAGCTGAATAAAAGCAATCCTACAGCTAAATAAAAGCAGTCCTACAGTTGAATAAAAGCAATCCTACAGCTGAATAAAATCAATCCTACAGCTGTATAAAAGCAATCCTACAGCTGAATAAAAGCAATCCTACAGCTGAATAAAAGCAATCCTACAGGTGAATAAAAGCAATCCTACAGCTGTATAAAAGCAGTCCTACAGTTGAATAAAAGCAATCCTACAGCTGAATAAAATCAATCCTACAGCTGAATAAAAGCAGTCCTACAGCTGAATAAAAGCAATCCTACAGGTGAATAAAAGCAATCCTACAGCTGTATAAAAGCAGTCCTACAGCTGAATAAAAGCAATCCTACAGCTGAATAAAAGAAATCCTACAGCTGAATAAAAGCAGTTCTACAGCTGAATAAAAGCAGTCCTACAGCTGAATAAAAGCAGTCCTACAGCTGAATAAAAGCAGTCCTACAGCTGAATAAAAGCAATCCTACAGCTGTATAAAAGCAATCCTACAGCTGAATAAAAGCAATCCTACAGCTGAATAAAAGCAATCCTACAGGTGAATAAAAGCAATCCTACAGCTGAATAAAAGCAGTCCTACAGCTGAATAAAAGCAATCCTACAGCTGAATAAAAGCAATCCTACAGCTGAATAAAAGCAGTCCTACAGCTGAATAAAAGCAATCGTACAGCTGAATAAAAGCAATCCTACAGCTGAATAAAAGCAATCCTACAGCTGTATAAAAGCAATCCTACAGCTGAATAAAAGCAGTCCTACAGCTGAATAAAAGCAGTCCTACAGCTGAATAAAAGCAATCCTACAGCTGAATAAAAGCAATCCTACAGCTGTATAAAAGCAATCCTACAGCTGAATAAAAGCAGTCCTACAGCTGAATAAAAGCAGTCCTACAGCTGAATAAAAGCAGTCCTACAGCTGAATAAAAGCAATCCTACAGCTGTATAAAAGCAATCCTACAGCTGAATAAAAGCAGTCCTACAGCTGAATAAAAGCAGTCCTACAGCTGAATAAAAGCAGTCCTACAGCTGAATAAAAGCAGTCCTACAGCTGAATAAAAGCAATCGTACAGCTGAATAAAAGCAATCCTACAGCTGTATAAAAGCAATCCTACAGCTGAATAAAAGCAATCCTACAGCTGAATAAAAGCAATCCTACAGCTGAATAAAAGCAATCCTAAAGCTGTATAAAGGCAATCCTACAGCTGAATAAAAGCAATCGTACAGCTGAATAAAAGCAATCCTACAGCTGTATAAAGGCAATCCTACAGCTGAATAAAAGCAATCCTACAGCTGTATAAAAGCAATCCTACAGCTGAATAAAAGCAGTCCTACAGCTGAATAAAAGCAGTCCTACAGCTGAATAAAAGCAATCCTACAGCTGAATAAAAGCAATCCTACAGCTGAATAAAAGCAGTCCTACAGCTGAATAAAAGCAATCGTACAGCTGAATAAAAGCAATCCTACAGCTGAATAAAAGCAATCCTACAGCTGTATAAAAGCAATCCTACAGCTGAATAAAAGCAGTCCTACAGCTGAATAAAAGCAGTCCTACAGCTGAATAAAAGCAATCCTACAGCTGAATAAAAGCAATCCTACAGCTGTATAAAAGCAATCCTACAGCTGAATAAAAGCAGTCCTACAGCTGAATAAAAGCAGTCCTACAGCTGAATAAAAGCAGTCCTACAGCTGAATAAAAGCAATCCTACAGCTGTATAAAAGCAATCCTACAGCTGAATAAAAGCAGTCCTACAGCTGAATAAAAGCAGTCCTACAGCTGAATAAAAGCAGTCCTACAGCTGAATAAAAGCAATCCTACAGCTGAATAAAAGCAATCCTACAGCTGAATAAAAGCAGTCCTACAGCTGTATAAAAGCAGTCCTACAGCTGAATAAAAGCAATCCTACAGCTGAATAAAAGCAATCCTACAGCTGAATAAAAGCAATCCTACCGCTGTATAAAAGCAATCCTACAGCTGTATAAAAGCAATCCTACAGCTGAATAAAAGCAATCCTACAGCTGTATAAAAGCAATCCTACAGCTGAATAAAAGCAATCCTACAGCTGTATAAAAGCAATCCTACAGGTGAATAAAAGCAATCCTACAGCTGAATAAAAGCAATCCTACAGCTGAATAAAATCAATCCTACAGCTGAATAAAAGCAGTCCTACAGCTGAATAAAAGCAATCCTACAGCTGAATAAAAGCAGTCCTACAGCTGAATAAAAGCAATCCTACAGCTGTATAAAAGCAATCCTACAGGTGAATAAAAGCAATCCTACAGCTGATTAAAAGCAATCCTACAGCTGAATAAAAGCAATCCTACAGCTGTATAAAAGCAATCCTACAGCTGAATAAAAGCAATCCTACAGCTGAATAAAAGCAATCCTACAGCTGAATAAAAGCAGTCCTACAGCTGAATAAAAGCAATCCTACAGCTGTATAAAAGCAATCCTACAGCTGAATAAAAGCAATCCTACAGCTGTATAAAAGCAATCCTACAGCTGAATAAAAGCAATCCTACAGCTGAATAAAAGCAATCCTACAGCTGAATAAAATCAATCCTACAGCTGAATAAAAGCAGTCCTACAGCTGAATAAAAGCAATCCTACAGCTGAATAAAAGCAGTCCTACAGCTGAATAAAAGCAATCCTACAGCTGTATAAAAGCAATCCTACAGCTGAATAAAAGCAATCCTACAGCTGAATAAAAGCAATCCTACAGCTGAATAAAAGCAGTCCTACAGCTGAATAAAAGCAATCCTACAGCTGTATAAAAGCAATCCTACAGCTGAATAAAAGCAATCCTACAGCTGTATAAAAGCAATCCTACAGCTGAATAAAAGCAATCCTACAGCTGAATAAAAGCAATCCTACAGCTGAATAAAATCAATCCTACAGCTGAATAAAAGCAGTCCTACAGCTGAATAAAAGCAATCCTACAGCTGAATAAAAGCAGTCCTACAGCTGAATAAAAGCAATCCTACAGCTGTATAAAAGCAATCCTACAGCTGAATAAAAGCAATCCTACAGCTGATTAAAAGCAATCCTACAGCTGAATAAAAGCAATCCTACAGCTGAATAAAAGCAGTCCTACAGCTGTATAAAAGCAATCCTACAGGTGAATAAAAGCAATCGTACAGCTGTATAAAAGCAATCCTACAGCTGATTAAACGCAATCCTACAGGTGAATAAAAGCAATCCTACAGCTGAATAAAAGCAATCCTACAGCTGTATAAAAGCAATCCTACAGGTGAATAAAAGCAATCGTACAGCTGTATAAAAGCAATCCTACAGCTGAATAAAAGCAATCCTACAGCTGTATAAAAGCAATCCTACAGCTGAATAAAAGCAATCCTACAGCTGAATAAAAGCAATCCTACAGCTGAATAAAAGCAATCCTACAGCTGTATAAAGGCAATCCTACAGCTGAATAAAAGCAATCGTACAGCTGAATAAAAGCAATCCTACAGCTGTATAAAGGCAATCCTACAGCTGAATAAAAGCAATCCTACAGCTGTATAAAAGCAATCCTACAGCTGAATAAAAGCAGTCCTACAGCTGAATAAAAGCAGTCCTACAGCTGAATAAAAGCAATCCTACAGCTGAATAAAAGCAATCCTACAGCTGTATAAAAGCAATCCTACAGCTGAATAAAAGCAGTCCTACAGCTGAATAAAAGCAGTCCTACAGCTGAATAAAAGCAGTCCTACAGCTGAATAAAAGCAATCCTACAGCTGTATAAAAGCAATCCTACAGCTGAATAAAAGCAGTCCTACAGCTGAATAAAAGCAGTCCTACAGCTGAATAAAAGCAGTCCTACAGCTGAATAAAAGCAGTCCTACAGCTGAATAAAAGCAATCGTACAGCTGAATAAAAGCAATCCTACAGCTGTATAAAAGCAATCCTACAGCTGAATAAAAGCAATCCTACAGCTGAATAAAAGCAATCCTACAGCTGAATAAAAGCAATCCTAAAGCTGTATAAAGGCAATCCTACAGCTGAATAAAAGCAATCGTACAGCTGAATAAAAGCAATCCTACAGCTGTATAAAGGCAATCCTACAGCTGAATAAAAGCAATCCTACAGCTGTATAAAAGCAATCCTACAGCTGAATAAAAGCAGTCCTACAGCTGAATAAAAGCAGTCCTACAGCTGAATAAAAGCAATCCTACAGCTGAATAAAAGCAATCCTACAGCTGAATAAAAGCAGTCCTACAGCTGAATAAAAGCAATCGTACAGCTGAATAAAAGCAATCCTACAGCTGAATAAAAGCAATCCTACAGCTGTATAAAAGCAATCCTACAGCTGAATAAAAGCAGTCCTACAGCTGAATAAAAGCAGTCCTACAGCTGAATAAAAGCAATCCTACAGCTGAATAAAAGCAATCCTACAGCTGTATAAAAGCAATCCTACAGCTGAATAAAAGCAGTCCTACAGCTGAATAAAAGCAGTCCTACAGCTGAATAAAAGCAGTCCTACAGCTGAATAAAAGCAATCCTACAGCTGTATAAAAGCAATCCTACAGCTGAATAAAAGCAGTCCTACAGCTGAATAAAAGCAGTCCTACAGCTGAATAAAAGCAGTCCTACAGCTGAATAAAAGCAATCCTACAGCTGAATAAAAGCAATCCTACAGCTGAATAAAAGCAGTCCTACAGCTGTATAAAAGCAGTCCTACAGCTGAATAAAAGCAATCCTACAGCTGAATAAAAGCAATCCTACAGCTGAATAAAAGCAATCCTACCGCTGTATAAAAGCAATCCTACAGCTGTATAAAAGCAATCCTACAGCTGAATAAAAGCAATCCTACAGCTGTATAAAAGCAATCCTACAGCTGAATAAAAGCAATCCTACAGCTGTATAAAAGCAATCCTACAGGTGAATAAAAGCAATCCTACAGCTGAATAAAAGCAATCCTACAGCTGAATAAAATCAATCCTACAGCTGAATAAAAGCAGTCCTACAGCTGAATAAAAGCAATCCTACAGCTGAATAAAAGCAGTCCTACAGCTGAATAAAAGCAATCCTACAGCTGTATAAAAGCAATCCTACAGGTGAATAAAAGCAATCCTACAGCTGATTAAAAGCAATCCTACAGCTGAATAAAAGCAATCCTACAGCTGTATAAAAGCAATCCTACAGCTGAATAAAAGCAATCCTACAGCTGAATAAAAGCAATCCTACAGCTGAATAAAAGCAGTCCTACAGCTGAATAAAAGCAATCCTACAGCTGTATAAAAGCAATCCTACAGCTGAATAAAAGCAATCCTACAGCTGTATAAAAGCAATCCTACAGCTGAATAAACGCAATCCTACAGCTGAATAAAAGCAATCCTACAGCTGAATAAAATCAATCCTACAGCTGAATAAAAGCAGTCCTACAGCTGAATAAAAGCAATCCTACAGCTGAATGAAAGCAGTCCTACAGCTGAATAAAAGCAATCCTACAGCTGTATAAAAGCAATCCTACAGCTGAATAAAAGCAATCCTACAGCTGAATAAAAGCAATCCTACAGCTGAATAAAAGCAGTCCTACAGCTGAATAAAAGCAATCCTACAGCTGTATAAAAGCAATCCTACAGCTGAATAAAAGCAATCCTACAGCTGTATAAAAGCAATCCTACAGCTGAATAAAAGCAATCCTACAGCTGAATAAAAGCAATCCTACAGCTGAATAAAATCAATCCTACAGCTGAATAAAAGCAGTCCTACAGCTGAATAAAAGCAATCCTACAGCTGAATAAAAGCAGTCCTACAGCTGAATAAAAGCAATCCTACAGCTGTATAAAAGCAATCCTACAGCTGAATAAAAGCAATCCTACAGCTGATTAAAAGCAATCCTACAGCTGAATAAAAGCAATCCTACAGCTGAATAAAAGCAGTCCTACAGCTGTATAAAAGCAATCCTACAGGTGAATAAAAGCAATCGTACAGCTGTATAAAAGCAATCCTACAGCTGATTAAACGCAATCCTACAGGTGAATAAAAGCAATCCTACAGCTGAATAAAAGCAATCCTACAGCTGTATAAAAGCAATCCTACAGGTGAATAAAAGCAATCGTACAGCTGTATAAAAGCAATCCTACAGCTGAATAAAAGCAATCCTACAGCTGTATAAAAGCAATCCTACAGCTGAATAAAAGCAATCCTACAGCTGAATAAAAGCAATCCTACAGCTGAATAAAAGCAATCCTACAGCTGTATAAAGGCAATCCTACAGCTGAATAAAAGCAATCGTACAGCTGAATAAAAGCAATCCTACAGCTGTATAAAGGCAATCCTACAGCTGAATAAAAGCAATCCTACAGCTGTATAAAAGCAATCCTACAGCTGAATAAAAGCAGTCCTACAGCTGAATAAAAGCAGTCCTACAGCTGAATAAAAGCAGTCCTACAGCTGAATAAAAGCAATCCTACAGCTGAATAAAAGCAGTCCTACAGCTGAATAAAAGCAATCGTACAGCTGAATAAAAGCAATCCTACAGCTGAATAAAAGCAATCCTACAGCTGTATAAAAGCAATCCTACAGCTGAATAAAAGCAGTCCTACAGCTGAATAAAAGCAGTCCTACAGCTGAATAAAAGCAATCCTACAGCTGAATAAAAGCAATCCTACAGCTGTATAAAAGCAATCCTACAGCTGAATAAAAGCAGTCCTACAGCTGAATAAAAGCAGTCCTACAGCTGAATAAAAGCAATCCTACAGCTGTATAAAAGCAATCCTACAGCTGAATAAAAGCAATCCTACAGCTGTATAAAAGCAATCCTACAGCTGAATAAAAGCAATCCTACAGCTGAATAAAAGCAATCCTACAGCTGAATAAAATCAATCCTACAGCTGAATAAAAGCAGTCCTACAGCTGAATAAAAGCAATCCTACAGCTGAATAAAAGCAGTCCTACAGCTGAATAAAAGCAATCCTACAGCTGTATAAAAGCAATCCTACAGCTGAATAAAAGCAATCCTACAGCTGAATAAAAGCAATCCTACAGCTGAATAAAAGCAGTCCTACAGCTGAATAAAAGCAATCCTACAGCTGTATAAAAGCAATCCTACAGCTGAATAAAAGCAATCCTACAGCTGTATAAAAGCAATCCTACAGCTGAATAAAAGCAATCCTACAGCTGAATAAAAGCAATCCTACAGCTGAATAAAATCAATCCTACAGCTGAATAAAAGCAGTCCTACAGCTGAATAAAAGCAATCCTACAGCTGAATAAAAGCAGTCCTACAGCTGAATAAAAGCAATCCTACAGCTGTATAAAAGCAATCCTACAGCTGAATAAAAGCAATCCTACAGCTGATTAAAAGCAATCCTACAGCTGAATAAAAGCAATCCTACAGCTGAATAAAAGCAGTCCTACAGCTGTATAAAAGCAATCCTACAGGTGAATAAAAGCAATCGTACAGCTGTATAAAAGCAATCCTACAGCTGATTAAAAGCAATCCTACAGGTGAATAAAAGCAATCCTACAGCTGAATAAAAGCAATCCTACAGCTGTATAAAAGCAATCCTACAGGTGAATAAAAGCAATCGTACAGCTGTATAAAAGCAATCCTACAGCTGAATAAAAGCAATCCTACAGCTGTATAAAAGCAATCCTACAGCTGAATAAAAGCAATCCTACAGCTGAATAAAAGCAATCCTACAGCTGAATAAAAGCAATCCTACAGCTGTATAAAGGCAATCCTACAGCTGAATAAAAGCAATCGTACAGCTGAATAAAAGCAATCCTACAGCTGTATAAAGGCAATCCTACAGCTGAATAAAAGCAATCCTACAGCTGTATAAAAGCAATCCTACAGCTGAATAAAAGCAGTCCTACAGCTGAATAAAAGCAGTCCTACAGCTGAATAAAAGCAGTCCTACAGCTGAATAAAAGCAATCCTACAGCTGAATAAAAGCAGTCCTACAGCTGAATAAAAGCAATCGTACAGCTGAATAAAAGCAATCCTACAGCTGAATAAAAGCAATCCTACAGCTGTATAAAAGCAATCCTACAGCTGAATAAAAGCAGTCCTACAGCTGAATAAAAGCAGTCCTACAGCTGAATAAAAGCAATCCTACAGCTGAATAAAAGCAATCCTACAGCTGTATAAAAGCAATCCTACAGCTGAATAAAAGCAGTCCTACAGCTGAATAAAAGCAGTCCTACAGCTGAATAAAAGCAGTCCTACAGCTGAATAAAAGCAATCCTACAGCTGTATAAAAGCAATCCTACAGCTGAATAAAAGCAGTCCTACAGCTGAATAAAAGCAGTCCTACAGCTGAATAAAAGCAGTCCTACAGCTGAATAAAAGCAATCCTACAGCTTAATAAAAGCAATCCTACAGCTGAATAAAAGCAGTCCTACAGCTGTATAAAAGCAGTCCTACAGCTGAATAAAAGCAATCCTACAGCTGAATAAAAGCAATCCTACAGCTGAATAAAAGCAATCCTACCGCTGTATAAAAGCAATCCTACAGCTGTATAAAAGCAATCCTACAGCTGAATAAAAGCAATCCTACAGCTGTATAAAAGCAATCCTACAGCTGAATAAAAGCAATCCTACAGCTGTATAAAAGCAATCCTACAGGTGAATAAAAGCAATCCTACAGCTGAATAAAAGCAATCCTACAGCTGAATAAAATCAATCCTACAGCTGAATAAAAGCAGTCCTACAGCTGAATAAAAGCAATCCTACAGCTGAATAAAAGCAGTCCTACAGCTGAATAAAAGCAATCCTACAGCTGTATAAAAGCAATCCTACAGCTGTATAAAAGCAATCCTACAGGTGAATAAAAGCTATCCTACAGCTGAATAAAAGCAATCCTACAGCTGAATAAAAGCAATCCTACAGCTGATTAAAAGCAATCCTACAGCTGAATAAAAGCAATCCTACAGCTGAATAAAAGCAGTCCTACAGCTGAATAAAAGCAATCCTACAGCTGTATAAAAGCAATCCTACAGCTGAATAAAAGCAGTCCTACAGCTGAATAAAAGCAATCCTACAGCTGAATAAAAGCAATCCTACAGCTGAATAAAAGCAATCCTACAGCTGTATAAAAGCAATCCTACAGGTGAATAAAAGCAATCCTACAGCTGAATAAAAGCAATCCTACAGCTGAATAAAATCAATCCTACAGCTGAATAAAAGCAATCCTACAGCTGAATAAAAGCAATCCTACAGCTGAATAAAAGCAGTCCTACAGCTGAATAAAAGCAATCCTACAGCTGAATAAAAGCAATCCTACAGCTGTATAAAAGCAATCCTACAGCTGTATAAAAGCAATCCTACAGCTGTATAAAAGCAATCCTACAGCTGAATAAAAGCAATCCTACAGCTGTATAAAAGCAATCCTACAGCTGTATAAAAGCAGTCCTACAGCTGAATAAAAGCAATCCTACAGCTGAATAAAATCAATCCTACAGCTAAATAAAAGCAGTCCTACAGCTGAATAAAAGCAATCCTACAGGTGAATAAAAGCAATCCTACAGCTGTATAAAAGCAGTCCTACAGCTGAATAAAAGCAGTCCTACAGCTGAATAAAAGAAATCCTACAGCTGAATAAAAGCAATCCTACAGCTGAATAAAAGCAATTGTACAGCTGAATAAAAGCAATCCTACAGCTGTATAAAAGCAATCCTACAGCTGAATAAAAGCAATCCTACAGCTGTATAAAAGCAATCCTACAGCTGAATAAAAGCAGTCCTACAGCTGAATAAAAGCAGTCCTACAGCTGAATAAAAGCAGTCCTACCGCTGAATAAAAGCAATCCTACAGCTGAATAAAAGCAGTCCTACAGCTGAATAAAAGCAATCGTACAGCTGAATAAAAGCAATCCTACAGCTGAATAAAAGCAATCCTACAGCTGTATAAAAGCAATCCTACAGCTGAATAAAAGCAGTCCTACAGCTGAATAAAAGCAGTCCTACAGCTGAATAAAAGCAATCCTACAGCTGAATAAAAGCAATCCTACAGCTGTATAAAAGCAATCCTACAGCTGAATTAAAGCAGTCCTATAGCTGAATAAAAGCAGTCCTACAGCTGAATAAAAGCAGTCCTACAGCTGAATAAAAGCAATCCTACAGCTGTATAAAAGCAATCCTACAGCTGAATAAAAGCAGTCCTACAGCTGAATAAAAGCAATCCTACAGCTGTATAAAAGCAATCCTACAGGTGAATAAAAGCAATCCTACAGCTGAATAAAAGCAGTCCTACAGCTGAATAAAATCAATCCTACAGCTGAATAAAAGCAGTCCTACAGCTGAATAAAAGCAATCCTACAGCTGAATAAAAGCAGTCCTACAGCTGAATAAAAGCAATCCTACAGCTGTATAAAAGCAATCCTACAGGTGAATAAAAGCTATCCTACAGCTGAATAAAAGCAATCCTACAGCTGAATAAAAGCAATCCTACAGCTGATTAAAAGCAATCCTACAGCTGAATAAAAGCAATCCTACAGCTGAATAAAAGCAGTCCTACAGCTGAATAAAAGCAATCCTACAGCTGTATAAAAGCAATCCTACAGCTGAATAAAAGCAGTCCTACAGCTGAATAAAAGCAATCCTACAGCTGAATAAAAGCAATCCTACAGCTGTATAAAAGCAATCCTACAGCTGAATAAAAGCAATCCTACAGCTGTATAAAAGCAATCCTACAGGTGAATAAAAGCAATCCTACAGCTGAATAAAAGCAATCCTACAGCTGAATAAAATCAATCCTACAGCTGAATAAAAGCAGTCCTACAGCTGAATAAAAGCAATCCTACAGCTGAATAAAACCAGTCCTACAGCTGAATAAAAGCAATCCTACAGCTGTATAAAAGCAATCCTACAGCTGTATAAAAGCAATCCTACAGGTGAATAAAAGCTATCCTACAGCTGAATAAAAGCAATCCTACAGCTGATTAAAAGCAATCCTACAGCTGAATAAAAGCAATCCTACAGCTGAATAAAAGCAGTCCTACAGCTGAATAAAAGCAATCCTACAGCTGTATAAAAGCAATCCTACAGCTGAATAAAAGCAGTCCTACAGCTGAATAAAAGCAATCCTACAGCTGAATAAAAGCAATCCTACAGCTGAATAAAAGCAATCCTACAGCTGTATAAAAGCAATCCTACAGGTGAATAAAAGCAATCCTACAGCTGAATAAAAGCAATCCTACAGCTGAATAAAATCAATCCTACAGCTGAATAAAAGCAATCCTACAGCTGAATAAAAGCAATCCTACAGCTGAATAAAAGCAGTCTTACAGCTGAATAAAAGCAATCCTACAGCTGAATAAAAGCAATCCTACAGCTGTATAAAAGCAATCCTACAGCTGTATAAAAGCAATCCTACAGCTGTATAAAAGCAATCCTACAGCTGAATAAAAGCAATCCTACAGCTGTATAAAAGCAATCCTACAGCTGTATAAAAGCAGTCCTACAGCTGAATAAAAGCAATCCTACAGCTGAATAAAATCAATCCTACAGCTAAATAAAAGCAGTCCTACAGCTGAATAAAAGCAATCCTACAGGTGAATAAAAGCAATCCTACAGCTGTATAAAAGCAGTCCTACAGCTGAATAAAAGCAGTCCTACAGCTGAATAAAAGAAATCCTACAGCTGAATAAAAGCAATCCTACAGCTGAATAAAAGCAATTGTACAGCTGAATAAAAGCAATCCTACAGCTGTATAAAAGCAATCCTACAGCTGAATAAAAGCAATCCTACAGCTGTATAAAAGCAATCCTACAGCTGAATAAAAGCAGTCCTACAGCTGAATAAAAGCAGTCCTACAGCTGAATAAAAGCAGTCCTACAGCTGAATAAAAGCAATCCTACAGCTGAATAAAAGCAGTCCTACAGCTGAATAAAAGCAATCGTACAGCTGAATAAAAGCAATCGTACAGCTGAATAAAAGCAATCCTACAGCTGTATAAAAGCAATCCTACAGCTGAATAAAAGCAGTCCTACAGCTGAATAAAAGCAGTCCTACAGCTGAATAAAAGCAATCCTACAGCTGAATAAAAGCAATCCTACAGCTGTATAAAAGCAATCCTACAGCTGAATTAAAGCAGTCCTACAGCTGAATAAAAGCAGTCCTACAGCTGAATAAAAGCAGTCCTACAGCTGAATAAAAGCAATCCTACAGCTGTATAAAAGCAATCCTACAGCTGAATAAAAGCAGTCCTACAGCTGAATAAAAGCAATCCTACAGCTGTATAAAAGCAATCCTACAGGTGAATAAAAGCAATCCTACAGCTGAATAAAAGCAATCCTACAGCTGAATAAAATCAATCCTACAGCTGAATAAAAGCAGTCCTACAGCTGAATAAAAGCAATCCTACAGCTGAATAAAAGCAGTCCTACAGCTGAATAAAAGCAATCCTACAGCTGTATAAAAGCAATCCTACAGGTGAATAAAAGCTATCCTACAGCTGAATAAAAGCAATCCTACAGCTGAATAAAAGCAATCCTACAGCTGATTAAAAGCAATCCTACAGCTGAATAAAAGCAATCCTACAGCTGAATAAAAGCAGTCCTACAGCTGAATAAAAGCAATCCTACAGCTGTATAAAAGCAATCCTACAGCTGAATAAAAGCAGTCCTACAGCTGAATAAAAGCAATCCTACAGCTGAATAAAAGCAATCCTACAGCTGAATAAAAGCAATCCTACAGCTGTATAAAAGCAATCCTACAGGTGAATAAAAGCAATCCTACAGCTGAATAAAAGCAATCCTACAGCTGAATAAAATCAATCCTACAGCTGAATAAAAGCAATCCTACAGCTGAATAAAAGCAATCCTACAGCTGAATAAAAGCAGTCCTACAGCTGAATAAAAGCAATCCTACAGCTGAATAAAAGCAATCCTACAGCTGTATAAAAGCAATCCTACACCTGTATAAAAGCAATCCTACAGCTGTATAAAAGCAATCCTACAGCTGAATAAAAGCAATCCTACAGCTGTATAAAGGCAATCCTACAGCTGTATAAAAGCAGTCCTACAGCTGAATAAAAGCAATCCTACAGCTGAATAAAATCAATCCTACAGCTAAATAAAAGCAGTCCTACAGCTGAATAAAAGCAATCCTACAGGTGAATAAAAGCAATCCTACAGCTGTATAAAAGCAGTCCTACAGCTGAATAAAAGCAGTCCTACAGCTGAATAAAAGAAATCCTACAGCTGAATAAAAGCAATCCTACAGCTGAATAAAAGCAATCCTACAGCTGAATAAAAGCAATCCTACAGCTGTATAAAAGCAATCCTACAGCTGAATAAAAGCAATCCTACAGCTGTATAAAAGCAATCCTACAGCTGAATAAAAGCAGTCCTACAGCTGAATAAAAGCAGTCCTACAGCTGAATAAAAGCAGTCCTACAGCTGAATAAAAGCAATCCTACAGCTGAATAAAAGCAGTCCTACAGCTGAATAAAAGCAATCGTACAGCTGAATAAAAGCAGTCCTACAGCTGAATAAAAGCAATCGTACAGCTGAATAAAAGCAATCCTACAGCTGAATAAAAGCAATCCTACAGCTGTATAAAAGCAATCCTACAGCTGAATAAAAGCAGTCCTACAGCTGAATAAAAGCAGTCCTACAGCTGAATAAAAGCAATCCTACAGCTGAATAAAAGCAATCCTACAGCTGTATAAAAGCAATCCTACAGCTGAATAAAAGCAGTCCTACAGCTGAATAAAAGCAGTCCTACAGCTGAATAAAAGCAGTCCTACAGCTGAATAAAAGCAATCCTACAGCTGTATAAAAGCAATCCTACAGCTGAATAAAAGCAGTCCTACAGCTGAATAAAAGCAGTCCTACAGCTGAATAAAAGCAGTCCTACAGCTGAATAAAAGCAGTCCTACAGCTGAATAAAAGCAATCGTACAGCTGAATAAAAGCAATCCTACAGCTGTATAAAAGCAATCCTACAGCTGAATAAAAGCAATCCTAAAGCTGAATAAAAGCAATCCTACAGCTGAATAAAAGCAATCCTACAGCTGTATAAAGGCAATCCTACAGCTGAATAAAAGCAATCGTACAGCTGAATAAAAGCAATCCTACAGCTGTATAAAAGCAATCCTACAGCTGAATAAAAGCAATCCTACAGCTGAATAAAAGCAATCCTACAGCTGTATAAAGGCAATCCTACAGCTGAATAAAAGCAATCGTACAGCTGAATAAAAGCAATCCTACAGCTGTATAAAGGCAATCCTACAGCTGAATAAAAGCAATCCTACAGCTGTATAAAAGCAATCCTACAGCTGAATAAAAGCAATCTTACAGCTGAATAAAAGCAATCCTACAGCTGAATAAAAGCAATCCTACAGCTGTATAAAGGCAATCCTACAGCTGAATAAAAGCAATCGTACAGCTGAATAAAAGCAATCCTACAGCTGAATAAAAGCAATCCTACAGCTGTATTAAAGCAATCCTACAGCTGAATAAAAGCAATCCTACAGCTGAATAAAAGCAATCCTACAGCTGTATAAAAGCAATCCTACAGCTGAATAAAAGCAGTCCTACAGCTGAATAAAAGCAGTCCTACAGCTGAATAAAAGCAGTCCTACAGCTGAATAAAAGCAATCCTACAGCTGTATAAAAGCAATCCTACAGCTGAATAAAAGCAGTCCTACAGCTGAATAAAAGCAGTCCTACAGCTGAATAAAAGCAGTCCTACAGCTGAATAAAAGCAATCCTACAGCTGAATAAAATCAATCGTACAGCTGAATAAAATCAATCGTACAGTTGAATAAAAGCAATCCTACAGCTGAATAAAAGCAATCCTACAGCTGAATAAAAGCAATCCTACAGCTGTATAAAAGCAATCCTACAGGTGAATAAAAGCAATCCTACAGCTGAATAAAAGCAATCCTACAGCTGAATAAAAGCAATCCTACAGCTGAATAAAAGCAGTCCTACAGCTGAATAAAAGCAGTCCTACAGCTGTATAAAAGCAATCCTACAGCTGAATAAAATCAATCCTACAGTTGAATAAAAGCAATCCTACAGCTGTATAAAAGCAATCCTACAGCTGAATAAAAGCAATCCTACAGCTGAATAAAAGCAATCCTACAGCTGAATAAAAGCAATCCTACAGCTGAATAAAAGCAATCCTACAGCTGAATAAAAGCAATCCTACAGCTGAATAAAAGCAATCCTACAGCTGAATAAAAACAATCCTACAGCTGAATAAAAGCAGTCCTACAGCTGAATAAAAGCAGTCCTACAGCTGTATAAAAGCAATCCTACAGCTGAATAAAATCAATCCTACAGTTGAATAAAAGCAATCCTACAGCTGTATAAAAGCAATCCTACAGCTGAATAAAAGCAATCGTACAGCTGAATAAAAGCAATCCTACAGCTGAATAAAAGCAATCGTACAGCTGAATAAAAGCAATCCTACAGCTGAATAAAAGCAATCGTACAGCTGAATAAAAGCAATCCTACAGCTGAATAAAAGCAATCCTACAGCTGAATAAAATCAATCCTACAGTTGAATAAAAGCAATCCTACAGCTGTATAAAAGCAATCCTACAGCTGAATAAAAGCAATCGTACAGCTGAATAAAAGCAATCCTACAGCTGAATAAAAGCAATCGTACAGCTGAATAAAAGCAATCCTACAGCTGTATAAAAGCAATCGTACAGCTGAATAAAAGCAATCCTACAGCTGTATAAAAGCAATCCTACAGCTGAATAAAAGCAATCGTACAGCTGAATAAAAGCAATCGTACAGCTGAATAAAAGCAATCGTACAGCTGAATAAAATCAATCCTACAGTTGAATAAAAGCAATCCTACAGCTGTATAAAAGCAATCCTACAGCTGAATAAAAGCAATCGTACAGCTGAATAAAAGCAATCCTACAGCTGTATAAAAGCAATCCTACAGCTGAATAAAAGCAATCCTACAGCTGTATAAAAGCAGTCCTACAGCTGAATAAAAGCAATCGTACAGCTGAATAAAAGCAATCCTACAGCTGTATAAAAGCAATCCTACAGCTGAATAAAAGCAATCCTACAGCTGAATAAAAGCAATCCTACAGCTGAATAAAAGCAATCCTACAGCTGTATAAAAGCAATCCTACAGCTGAATAAAAGCAATCCTACAGCTGTATAAAAGCAATCCTACAGCTGTATAAAAGCAATCCTACAGCTGAATAAAAGCAATCCTACAGCTGAATAAAAGCAATCCTACAGCTGAATAAAAGCAATCCTACAGCTGTATAAAAGCAGTCCTACAGCTGAATAAAAGCAATCGTACAGCTGAATAAAAGCAATCCTACAGCTGTATAAAAGCAATCCTACAGCTGAATAAAAGCAATCCTACAGCTGAATAAAAGCAATCCTACAGCTGAATAAAAGCAATCCTACAGCTGTATAAAAGCAATCCTACAGCTGAATAAAAGCAATCCTACAGCTGTATAAAAGCAATCCTACAGCTGTATAAAAGCAATCCTACAGCTGAATAAAAGCAATCCTACAGCTGAATAAAAGCAATCCTACAGCTGAATAAAAGCAATCCTACAGCTGAATAAAAGCAATCCTACAGCTGTATAAAAGCAATCCTACAGCTGTATAAAAGTAAAATACGTCCTAAGACGGTGTACTGTTGTCACAATTTGAAGAGGTGCCACTCAGAGCACTTTTTTCTGTCTTGACAGAGTACAAAATTAATCTTAAAATCTAACAGAAGAAGTCCTCTTCTCATCTCTACAGCCTCTTTCTCACTAAAGAATAATTGTCTAGACAATGATTGTAACTTATAACTAATTTAATCGGGATTCATAAATACGATGAATATATAAGTTGCTTACAGTTAGATTATTGTCAAAGTAAGAATGAGGAGACTGTGTGGGTGAGACATCACCGTCCAACCGAACTTTGTCACACATTCTGTGGTCTTTGAAATTGTGTGGTCTGGTGTTGTGTTGCAAACAGAATGTTTGCTTTTTCTCTGGCCTTACACGGCCAATCCGAGCTTTCATCTTTCTCAACGTTTCAACATAACAGTCAGAGTTGGCATCTATCATGCCCTGGTGTATATCGTTTTGCCCGTAAATGTCTGCGTCTTGAACTTCTTTGCTGGGAAGTGTGAGTAGTGCCATTCCATTGACTATCATTTAGACTGACTTGTAGTGGGGACGCCACATCTCGTCATCTTGCGGTCCAAGAATCTGTCACCTTCAGTTTCGTATTGATTCAACAAGTCCTGATAGACATCTTGTCAGTGGTCTTTTTGGTCTTGCATGAGCATTCGTGGAACTCACCTAGCACGCACTTTGCTGTATCTTAAGGATGACAACATCGTTTTAAGTGCAATGATACCCACATTCAACTGTAAACACAATTGATTTGCTAAAACTAACCTAAAGTATAATGACCCACGTAGGAAATGGAGCTGAAAATAGAAACTAGTGATTTTTTTTTTTTAAACTAGACTGGGACTGGAAGAATTATATAAGTGAGAAAGAAGTACATGTAATACAATAAAAGAACATAAATTGTTTTGGACTATTAAAATAATTTTCAACCGTTTTTGATGTTTACCCATTCATTTAGGACGTAAATCACAAACCCATCACATCATACCAAAGCCATAATTACTTTGTTACTGTAATGTTTTGAGCTCTATTTTCATAAGTCTAAATAGATCAGTTGGTAGAACCGGAAAATGAAGATTTCAAAGTTTCACTTTCGATTTCATGGCATCTGCTATATTTGTTAAGAATTTATACTATTAAAGCAATATTCTCCATTTCTAAAAGTAGTTAAGATCTCTGCTGTTTCGAAATGAGACAAATTCTTGCAAGATATTTATTATAGTTTATAAAAATTCTGATTGGTGGACGGAAAAAAAGCCTCTATTTATAAAAAAAAAAAAAAAAAAAAAAACCTGACGTTGCTTGTGATTGAATGATGATGAACGATTGTTTCACATATTTTTATTGTCATCGAAATCGATGAAATCACCCATTTTTCAATCAAAACGATTGATTACCTGCTCTAGTTGGAGACCAATCGCAATACACCTGGAGGAAGCGTACATGAAAATCGCAGTGACTAAGTTCACAATACATTGTAATCTACATTGCACTGTAGAGAGCCTACTGTTGATTCTATAAACATTGTTTTATTTATAATTGCTTGCATTAAAGTTTAAAATGTAAAAGTCAAGTATCAAGCTTCAATTGTGCCTTAAGCATTCATTTCGAACGCGCCCTTTTCATATGAAAGAACCTGCTGTAGATTTTATATGCCTGTTATTACTGATTGTGCGATGATAGTGGCTTGAATTTAAGTTTAAAACGAAGAAGTCAAGTCATTGTGAAATTGTGCTTTAAACAGAAACATTCATTTCGAACGCGCCCCTGTCATATCAAAGAACCTACTGTTATTGATGTTGAAAGTTGAGCCTTTTGGCTTGTGTGATAATAAAGTTCTCAAATGCACTTGTGATGTTAGGCTGTGTAAGATGTTAACTGTGATTAAAATCGTCTGTTCCTTTCTTTCATCCAATTATTTTGATTATCAATACTTACTGAAGACATTATGACACAAGACCTATCTAAGAAGACTGGCAGGCGCATGAAATACCTTTGTATAAAATTTCATAAAAATTGACCGAACCGTTTTCGAGTTCATAGGGAACGAATTCACAGAGACACAGACAACGTTCCTTTTATATAATAGAAGTAGATAGATAGATAGATAGAGATTTTAAAGAATTTTTATGGTTCAAAAATTTCAAATACATTTTTTATTTTATAGTCAGTTTGTTTTTTGTTTGCCATTTATTTACATTTACAAGAGGAAGAGGTTCACAGTTATTTAAGCTGAGAGAATGGTGTATTGGTTTACAAATCTATAGATTAAGCCATAACACGGATTGTTGAGATGGATTGTTCCCCGTTGACTGAGGTATTGTTTCGTCATGTGCAGTTCTAGGAGGAAAAGGGGTTAGTTTATTGCTAATTGCCTGAGGCGCCCTTACTGCTGGCCTTCAAATCTCACTTTCCAACTCCTGTGTCACATCATTAGGAGGGAGGTAAATAACTTGAAGAGAAAAAATATATACCCATAGTCAATAATTTTTCTTATATTGGTACCATGAACAAGTACTTAGTATAAGTGATTTTCATGCATGCTGACTTTGGTGAATCCGCCGTCTTTTGTTGGCTAAAAAAGCATAATTGTAATAAACAGGTTAATAAAAAAAAAATAATCTAAACTTGTGGTGAATCAGAAAATATTCAATAATTTGATTATGAATCACTTCAAATTTAAAAGTTTATTTTGAATGACGTTGCTTATCAACATGTACGCATGTTTCTATAGATTTTTATATACACGAGATTAGCTAAACTCCTGTCACCTGTTTTATAAAGTAGTTGTCAAATATATATATATCTATTTATCTATATATCTATAAAAGTGAACGTGTGTGTGTGTGTGTGTGTGTGTGTGTGTGTGTGTGTCTGTGTACATTTCCCTATGCAATAACTGTCAATTTTTAGCCTACAGACTCGAAATTTGATATACAGGATACTGAGATTTGGGAAAATCGATGTGATCGGTTTTGGGCCAGAAATTTGGCGATTAAGGGGTCAAAGTTCAACGATTTGACCTTTGAGAACTCTACCAAACGCCTCCGACAATTTTGGGTCTATGCACTTGAAATTTTAGATATAGGTTCCTTGGACATGGATCTAACTTGACTCGATGTGAGCTCAAAACAATAAATTTTAAGGAGTCATAATAGGGGTCAATGTTCAAAAAATTTACCCTTTTTTTTTTTTTTTTGCTCAGCATACACCTCCAAACACCCTGGCAACGCCGGGATGAAATGCTAGTCTATCTATATATCTATAAAAGTGAAAGTGTCTGTCTGTGTGTGTATCTGTGCGTGTACATTTCCATACGCAATAACTGTCAATTTTAAGTCTACAGACTTGAAATTTGATATACAGGGTACTGAGGTTTGGGAAAATCTTTGTGATTTGGGCCAGAAATTTGGCGATTAAGGGGTCAAAGTTCAACGATTTGACCTTTGAGAACTCTACCAAACTCCTCCGACAATTTTGGGTTTACACATTTGAAATTTTAGATATAGGTTCCTTGGACATGCATCTAACGTAATAACTCGATTTGAGCCCAAAACAATAAATTTTAAGGAGTCATAATAGGGGTCAAAGTTAAAAAAAATTGACCGTTTTTTTTTCTGCTCAGCATACACCTCCAAACACCCGGGCAACGCCGGGCACCCATGCTAGTATATATATATATATATATATATATATATATATATATATATATATATATATATATATATATATATTCCCCCAAACCACTGGCCTTGATGGCGGGGAGACAAAAACTTGCTGTTATGGTTTCAAATGATCTGGAATAACAGCAAGGAGAAAAGAAACTTGATTCCAAATATTTCTCATATGTTAGATCTCCCCTCTTTTGGAAATTGGGTACGATATCCAGTATCACATAAGCCTGTGAAATTTACTTTATGTATGAAAATCATAGAGAGGAGATATAACATATAAGAAATATTTGGAATCAAGTCTCTCCTTGCTGTTATTTTAGATCATTTGAAACCATAGCAGCAAGTTTGTGCCTCCCCTCCATCAAGGCTGGAGGTTTTGAGAAAATATTAAATATTTTGTAATTCATGTGCAAAACTAGGAAAACAAATGACTATGATTGAAGTATTGGTAAAGGTGCAGTATCTTTCCACCCACGAAAAATCCTTTAAAATTACCACTATCATAGGTTTTCGAGGGCACTGAAAACGAAAATAACGGTAAAAATGCCAGGAAACGATCAGTTTATAAGATATAAAGAAATTATAAAGTAGGGGATCAATTTTCTAGAAAAGTAATTCCCACGTCTTGAAACAATAATGTGTTATCTTAAGGGCAAGTGTTACATAGCATACGACACAATTCAAGTAATTAGCTTTCCAACGATCCTTCTTTTGTTTAATTCTGACCAGCAGTTGCCAAGATTTAGAACTTATAAAATTGCCCAAAGAAGTGGTATATCTATACTCATCGCCAAATTGAATATTGAAATGCTCATATCTTTGGTTCTAAACTACATGAAAATTTGCAGGCTTTCAGAAGATTGTGATACTATTCTATGGTTAAAATTGTATGTGCCTTGGTTAAAAAGAATCTATATTTTTAAACCAATAAAATATGCCAAAATTAGCATAGATTTATATATATTGTGTCCTAGGAAGTCAGCTTTAGTTTTGTTGTTTTGAGATGAATTTTGCTTCAGATTTTTTTGCTTGGTTGCCTCCCCTGTGGGCTTTGCAGGCCATATATATATATATATATATATATATATATATATATATATATATATATATATATATATATATATATATATTTTCTTCATACATGTGGATACATGTTTCAGCAATGATTGCTACTTATGTAGCTCAATGTTTGTATAAATAAAAAATTATACTATAATAATGCTCTGCTTGTCATTGAGCACATTTTGATAAACACAGGAGTTTAATTGGATTTACATCAAGGAAACTACAACAATATATATATGGGGGAGTTAAAAGATAATATATCGATTTCTTAAGAGGATATTCATGGATAATGCAAAGCTCAACAAATTGCTGATGAGAAGCATTAGGCTTCGAAATACCATGGTATAAAGAGTTTTACTTATCCTACACCCCTAATTGAGGTATCATCCTTATTGAATAAGCGAATAAATTTATCTGCATTTGTATGCATTTTATATTGTCGTTTCCGTATTTTCCTTATTTTTTTTTCATAGGAAACTACATATATATATATATATATATATATATATATATATATATATATATATATATATATATATGGGATCCATACACTGGTTGCTCAGAAAAATTAAGGAATCCAAGAAACTCTTGCTCCTACCACTGAACTTTTTATTATGCAAGATTATGTTAACGGTAAACAACTTAAAATTGTGTGGAATTGCACTGCATAGTTGTGAACACAGACGCCAGTGTTAACATTGTGTTTTCACCCGATACACGCTGAGTGTTAATTTAACGCCTCATTTTATAATTAACTAAGTAGTATCTACACGCTCAGAGATTCAAACAAGATAAACAATTCAAAATATAGTCGTATTTACATTTTTGTTTTTAAATAAGGGAGAAAGACACATATAGACATGGGGAGCCTTGCTTTAGACAAGGTGTTTTTGATAAATTTGACACTTTTTGTAAAAAAGGTTTTAAAAAGAACGTCATATCTGGACCGATAATTGATAATTGATTTAGTCTCTTGAGCGCCGACGATTACACAATGATCTCATTCTGGCTTACAATTTCCTCGATGGTTATTATAATATACCCCCAGAAACTATTATTCGTTCCTGTGCGTAGACGCTACAAGAAACTATTTCATTGCCAATTTCAACTGAACTGGAGGAGAGACGCTTACTCAATAAGGGTTCCTGGACCTTGGAATAGACTAACAAATCAAGTAATAAACAATGCAATAATTCAAGATGAATTTGGACAGATGCTGGGCTACTGCATCCTCTTCTGTATAAATTACTACCACCCTTTCTCTACATGGCATTTGATGTAGAATTTTTTATATTTTACCAAATAAATTGAATTCTCAAAATTCCAAGTACATCTGTTGTACTTTGATCTTTTGTCGAATAGAGCTCACTGAAATAAACTGACCTGGGTATCTACCACAGCCTTCAGGCAGGCCCTGAATCTAGACCCTGTGGTCTTCAGCATCCTTCGAGAAACACCTGAACAACAGCTTCATCCTGGCAATTACCTGGTCCTTGGTATTACAAGCGATACGGTTGGTGTCTTCCTCCACTGCGCTTACAGATAATAGTCCGTGGGACTGTAATTAGCCAGGGTCCATGGGAAGAGGCAGATGTCAGTGTTAATCTACCAACAAAACATCTGTTTACTTTCTCCCTGTTTCTCTCTTTGTATCAAATAAAAATTCAAGATGGCGTCTATGTAATAATAAAAATTGTTATTATTGGAAACTGTACCCTATTAAATATTAGTCCTGGTGTTCATGAAGTGAGTAGCGGTACATGTGTAATAGGGAGTTAAAATCCCTTTCTTTTGTTCATGAATACAATAAGATATTGATCAGGATTAAATTTGAAAATTGTTGAAAGCTACCGAAAATGAAATATTTTTTTCTAACAGCATCAGTCATAAAACACTGACAAATAAGAATTGTGTATACTTTGTTCTAATGTGACATTGTTTAAAGGCTATTTGATGATAAGGGTTAACGAGTTTGTCATGTAGATGGTAAGAACAAATAAATATTACCAAAGGCAAGATAAATTACACTTCTACCTATCTGGATAAGTTTTTTGTGTTTTAACTAATTTTAAAACATGTTTTAAGTGTAGTTAAAATAAAAACAAACATAGTGTCATAGTTGTCTTGCCTGGGAATCCCGTGAATGTAGAAAAAAAAAGAAGAAGAAAGTACTGATAAAAACATACGGAATAAATATCACTGTGACATTTATTTGATGGATTTCTGTCAGTATTTTCATTAAAAAAATTTTTTTTTAGTTTTGACTACTACTTGATAATTGAGAAGACATTTCCAGCTATACCATAGCTGGAGATCTTGTGAAGTAAACCTTTATGCTATACCTTATCAAAGTCTTTTGATATGTCAAGAGCAATTGCCCTAGAAAGGTTGGCTCCATCAAGAGATTCGCTAATCCTATGAGATATAACTATAAGCACATCTGCTGTAAATCAAGCAAAACGGAAACCATATTGTGTGTCACTAAGAAGGTTATTTTTGCTGAGATGGTTGATTACTTCTCCATTTAACACAGATTCCAGCAATTTGCTCATGATGCACAGGAGACTTATTGGCCTGTACTGAGAGGGAGATGAGCGATCACCTGAATTCTTAAATACAGGGAAAACTGATGAGATTTTCCAGGGTGATGGGAAGCACTTCTCCTTAAGACAACATTTTAGTTTTGAAAGTATGGGTGCTAGTTCTGGTTGAAGATTTTGAGTACTATAATTGGAATACCGTCAGGGTCGGTTGCTTTACTGGAATCAAGGTTTTTGATTAGCTTGGCTACATGTACAGATATTTGTATATCACATAGCATATTTTCTGATACAAGAGGAAATATTGGGGGTTGGCGGCCTTGGTCGCAAAGGGTAGAATTAGCTGCAAAGTTCTTGGCAAAGAATTTGGCTTTGTCTGATGCTGACGAGATTACCTCAGGTCCATTGATGATAGTTGGGATAGAGCACACGTTTCTGTTCCGGATTCTGTTTGCTATTTGCCAAAACTGAGCATACAACTCTCTCGCGTTCTTTATTACTTTCTTACAATGGTTGCTGGCAGTTCTAAAATCAGCTTTAGTCTCAGTACATCTATTACATTTGAAGCAATGGAAGAAGTTATTTCTGTGCACAATGGCAGCAGCACATTCTAGGGAGAACCACGGCTGGCTGTTTGGTTTTCACTGGAACTTTTTTGAGGGTATGAAACGGTCAATACCTACAATTAACCATTTTGTCAGGTCTGATAATATAGAGGAAACATCCTTTTTAAACATGGAACGCAGAGGTAGATTTGATATAAATGTACAGAAGCTATCCCAGTCTGCCATAGAGTATCGATATACTGTACGATGGAGAGGTATGTCTGAGGACTTATTGCATTTCGTTTTTATCTTAATTGATACAACAGAGTGGTCAGAAGTTTCAAATGGAGACAGAACAGAAACTGAACATAGTTCAGGGCAAGTTGTGAGAAAAAGGTCTAGAAAACTTGCATACTGGCCGTCAGAGTCGGGCACACGGATGGGTTCGTGAACAATCTGAGTGAGGTCATGAGCAATGGAGAAATCATGACAGAACCTCCCCTCATAATCAGTCTTGTTTGGGTGGGTTAAGTCTCCACATACGTGAATGTAAGCTGAAGGATAAGCAGATAGAATATGAACAATTTTCTCAGGTATGCTTTTAAAGATAGTAACTCCGCTGTTGTGGGGGCGATAGAGAGTAGATATAAATGCAGTAGTGTGAGCAAGTGCAACCCGAAAGCACATATAAGGTCTTCTCTGGAGATATCCTTACCACATGGAAAGCCATCTTTAATATAGGCATATATTCCATGCCCATGGCAAATTTGGGGGTCAGATTTAGAAGTTAAGTTAGAGTATCCTTTAATTACAAACTCCTTTAGGGAAATCGTCTGTCCAATGCCAGTTTTGCTTAGAAATAATAGGTCTGGTTTAGTCTGCTGTAATTGTGTTTCAACCTCTGGAAAGTTAGAACGTAGACCCCTGATGTTGGAGAAGGAAACATGGTTGTGGAGGTCTACATTGGAAGTTGGAGTTCTGGGTTTAATCGTGTATATTTTCTTGAAACTTTTCATGATGGAGTTTTGGGGTTTGTGGACTAGGTCGACAGACTTGCTTAGAGCAGGACAGAGAGGGAAAGTAAGAGAGAAAAAGAAACAAAGATTTTTTTTTGTAGCATAAGGTTCTGACGGTTTATTTTTTAAATGTTTAAAACGCTGAACATATTTAAAGTGAAACGTCTTTAATAATTTGCAGAATAGATGGAAGACTTTGGCAGATAAGTGTGTTGTACTATTTAATGTTATTTTTAACTGCAAATGTTAATGTTTACGTATTTATTTCAGCTTTTCATTTGTTTGTGTAATATATTGGACAGAGTTATCTCCCTTACACTCCAATGAAACTATTGATGCCCTTTATCACTAGAGGGCGTAACAGTCTTTTACAGTGCATTTGTAAATAAAGCGAGTGTGAAACGGCCATTTTGTTTTGGCACGTGCTAACAGCTCATTCATCTATAATGTTAATTTTGTCTTGTGCGTTTTTATTCATGTGCAGTTTTTATGTTGATACACTTTAATTAGCGACGAGGAACGAATAATGCAGAGGAGTGACAAGACAATTTAAAAATAAAAGCAGTGAACACCTACAACTCAACGAACCAGTAAAAGTTGCTGAGGAACGGTTAAAAATGGCGTTGCTAGACACAATTCAAGAATGGAATAGTGCGGAAGAAGAATGGTCGCACTATATTGAGAGAGTAAATTTGTTTTTTTTACTGCCAATGATGTGTTGAATGAAGGTAAGAAGCGTGCTATATTTTTGTCGGTTATTGGAGCAAAACATTATGCTATTCTCAGGGGTTTAGCCGAAAACAGGTCTGAGCAGAAAACATTTGAAGAACTGTGTATTCTGATGGAGAGACACATCAGGCCGGCCCCCAACGAGATACATGAACATTTCTTATTCAACACGAGGGACAAATGAGAAGGCGAGTCCATTAGTGAATATGTGGCCACACTGAGAAAAATGTTGGAGCATTGCAACTTTGAAGAAAAAGTAAATGAACACATTACGTGATCATTTAGTTGTGGGAGTGAAAGATGAGAAGATACAGGAGCGCTTGCTTAGCGATAGGATGCTGACTTTGGACAAGGCCATTGAAATAGCAGTGTCCATGGAATCGGCAAGGAAATATTCCAAGTTGATGTTGGGAGCACAGACGAGTGAAAGTGAAACGTCCATACACAGGTTGCCATTAAAACGAGAGTGTTATCGTTGTGGAAGCACTGGCGGACAAGTGCCTGTTTAAAAACAAGGAATGTTTTAAATGTAGGCGAATCAGGCATACTCGTTGGAAGTGTAGACAAGAAGAGAGCAGGCCTACTAGCTCAGCAGCACGAGGGAAGGAAAGCAGGGTGGTGAACAATGTGGAGGTAAATTGTTGTGCAGAAGAAATGGAAATAAATATGGAAAAGCTAGACTTGCACACAATTGCTACACTTTGGACACCACCAGTGGAACTACTAATTAATCAAGAGAAAGTGGTCATGGAAGTGGACACAGGAGCTTCATGCACAGTAATGAGCCTAGAAAAGTTAAAGAAAATTGGCCAAATTTGTGATCTAAAAGAAAGCCATGTCAAGTTAAGAACATACACTGGCGAGTTAGTTAAACCACATGGAACCACAGACGTGAAGGTAATCCAGGAAGGGTTAAAGCATTGACTACCTTTGCTGGTGGTGAAAGCAAATGTACTGACGCTTCTTGGCCGCAACTGGTTAAATAAGGTAAAGCTAGACTGGAGAGCCATGTTTCCTTTATAGCAGGAAGATTCCCCTTCGAGGATGGAAAAGTTTCTTAAAGAATTTGAGTCGCTGTTCAGTGAAGAAATGGGGTGTTTAACAGATTTTATGGTGAAAATACCCATTCATAAGACGGTGAGTCTCAAATTTTGACGGGCAAGACCATTGCCTTATGCCATAAAAGCGGATGTGGAGAAAGAGCTAGATTGCCTGGAAACCCAGGGAATTTACATAAGAGTGGAGTACTCTAGGTAGGCTGCCCCCATTGTACCAGTTGCCAAAAATGATAATGGGGGCATCCAAATCTGCGGAGATTACAAGTAAACAGTAAACCGGGCATCACCATGTGACAACTACCCCATTCCTCGGACAGAAGATATATTTGCTACTTTGAAAGGGTGTCAGAAATTTAGCAAGCTCGAATTGAGCCATGCCCATCAACAACTGGAATTGGATAAAGAAATCCAGGAGCTGCTAACAGTAAACACCCACCAAGGATTATACCAGCCCACCAGACTACAATTTGGAGTACACAGTGCTACAGAGATTTTTCAAAGGGAGATGGACAAAAGGTTGAAGAACAACCCTTTTTGTAAGGTGCGTGTGGATGACATCTTGGTTTCAGGTAGCGATGACAGTAGTCATCTGAAGAATTTACAGAGTGTATTTGCTGCCCTGGATAAGGCCGGATTAAAATTAAAGAAAGGTAAGTGCAAGTTTCTTCTTTCTGAAGTAACATATTTGGGTTTCAGAATTATTGAGGAAGGCACAGCACCTCTTCCAGACAAAGTAGCTGCTATGACAGAGGCACCTCTGCCACAAAACATCACGGAATGCCTCGGGGCACTTAACTATTATCATAGTCATTTGCCGAATTTATCTTCATAGCTTAATGAGGAAAGGTGCTCCCTGGGTATGGGGTGCTGGACAAACAAGGACCTTTGAAGAAACAAAGAAGATGCTGTGTTCTGCACCTCTTAACTCATTTGGACCCATCTAGACCTATTCTAGTGCAAGTAGGTGCTTCTCCCTATGGACTGCTCACATAATGGAAGATGGAAGGGAGAAAACAGTATGCTACAGATCACGAACGCTATCTGAGGCAGAATGAAATTATGCACACATTGAAAAGGAGGGGCTGGCCCTAGTCTTTGCAGTGAAAAAGTTACACCAATATCTGCATGGCAATAATTTTACATTGTTCAACGACCACAAACTGTTATTGGGATTGTTTGCTGAACACAAGCCGATATCTTCTCTTGTTGTGCCATATTTCTGGCTGCCTACAATTATAGGTTGGAGTATTGTGCCGGGTCCCTTAATGGAAATGCAGATTCCCTCAGTTGTCCTCCAATCAGTGCGCAGGAACAAGATGCCACACCAAATACTAACAGAATACACATGATGATTGATGCTCCAGTGATTGTGGCAGCAGTGAGAATGGAGACGAGAAGAGACCCTACTTTGAGGCGGGTGTACGAATACATCCTGAGTGACTGGAGCAGGTGTATTCCAGACATAGCAATGAAGTCCTATTTCAACAAGCGGACAGAGTTGACATGTGAAATTGGTGCATTATTATGGGGAAGTAGACTTGTAATTCTGGCTAGACTTAGAACGAAAGTGTTGCAGCAATTGCATCAGACACACATAGGGATCGTGTGGATGAAGGCCCTTGCTCACAGCTATGTGTGGTGGCCAAATGTGGTTGCAGATATTGAGAGAGTCGGTAAAGCTTATGGAACCTAAGCAACCCCGGCAAGTCTCCCATTTATTGCTGGGAATAGCCAAGTTCACCATGGGAGAGAGTCCACTTAGATTATGCGGGTCCATTTTTGGGGCACATGTTTTTGATGCTCATTCAAAGTCGACTGAAATATGCATAACGAAATCATCTTCTGTTATGACCACAATTAAGAAATTGAGAGGGATCTTTGCAACACATGAACTGCTGGTATTAATTGTGAGTGACAACGGTCCCTGTTTTACAAGTGAAGAATTCAAAGCATTCATGAATGCCAACGGAATTCGGCACATTTTCATAGCTCCTTACCATCCTTCCTCAAATGGACAAGCCGAACAGTGTACGCACCTCAAGGAAGCACTTAAAAGGATGGAAACAGACCGCAAGGCAACACTTGAAACCAAGGTGAACAGATTTTTATTCACTTATAGGTTAACTCCCAACTCATCAACTGGGGTTTCTCCAGATGAGCTGATGTTTAAACGACAGTTAAGAACGGCGTTTCATTTGGCAAAGCCAGACATGTCCAGGGCTCTGGGTGTGAAAAATAAAATGGAAAGAGGGAGCAAAGTAATGGTACTGCTCCGTGAATTTAAAGTAGCCAATCCTGTACTTGTGCGTAAACATGGATCTACTCAACGATGGATTGAAGGTACCATTACCAGACAGTTGGGAGCAGTGAATTTTGAAGTGGAAACCGATAGAGGGCTAATAAGGAGACATGCGGACCAGCTTGTGAAACTCCCATCACTGGCAGCAGTGGAACTTACACCTGAAATACAAGCAGATTACGCTGCAGAGAATCTTGAGAAATATGGCACGCCTGAAGTTTCCAGCACACCTGAAGTTCCTGAGGAAAGTTTAGTACCTGAGAGCAGGCATATGGAAGAAATTGCAGGGACTCCAGCAGTGATAGGAAAATCGGCATCATCACCCTCTCACAAGTCAGGATGTATTCGGAGACCAGCAAAAAATTTGAAGACTATGTTTGTGATCCGGAATAAGATTGAAGGGATGTAATATATTCGACAAGGTTATCTACCTTACACTCCAATGAACTATTGATGCCCTTTATCACTAGAGGGCATAACAGTCTTTTACGGCGCATTTGTAAATAAAGCGAACGTGAAACGGCCATTTTGTTTTGGCACGTGCTAACAGCTCATTCATCTATAATGTTAATTTTGTCTTGTGCGTTTTTATTCATGTGCAGTGTTAATGTTGATACACTTTAGTTTGATTTGTTTTATTCAATAATAGATGTTTTCGTCCACAGATATCCTGATAACTAGCAAATTCATTTTAAATATTGCACAAATATTCGATAATTCTATTCTCTTTACCCTCCCCCCATTTCCTGTTGCCTTATACGTTACTAATAAAACTCTTGGAACAAGAATCAAGAATCACGTTCTGACGGTTTATTTTTTAAATGTTTAGAACGCTGAACGTATTTAAGGTGAAGCGTCTTTAATAATTTGCAGAATAGACGGAAGACTTTTGTAGACAAGTGTGTTGTATTATTTAATGTTATTTTTAACTGCAAATGTTAATGTTTACGTATTTATTTCAGTTTTACATTTGTTTGCTTTGTTTTATTTAATAATAGATGTTCTCGTCCACAGATGTCCTCATATCTAGCAAGTTAATTATTTTTTTTTACAGCAGAAATAGTTACGATAATTCCATTTATTTTTAGTTAGTGAGAATGGAATGTATTTCTATACTTTCCCTTCAACACGTCAGTTGGACTACTGTTAAGTACAATACTTAATATTTTTTTTATTATATTTTTATATATATATATATATATATATATATATATATATATATATATATATATATATATATATGAAATAAAAAAAAAATTAATTCCCTTTTCCTTGTAGCTATTTGTGAATTATTCTACGGATTTCTGCCTTTTGAATTATTTTGGACCATCTTCCAATAACGCGATTCCCTTGGATTTTACTTGTGCGAATGGAAATTTAACCAACTTTCTTGGATTCTGCATTTTTGGATTTTAGTGTTATTGGATACCTTCACCAGACTATCCATTCACATGAAATCTATTTTTTCTTCACCCTATTCCCTCTGCTTCACTTTTTGTTATCAAGTAAGATCTATGACTTACTTGTAGTTTCAAATATTTTTGCAAGCAAAATCTGATCCTGAATTTTGCTAACTCCTACCCTCTGATGAGAAGGAAAGTATTTCTTCGAAACTCCACAGATTAAGGATTTTCCTTTTCAAATTAAATATGTTTTTAACTCTTTTTCAAAGTGTTTTTAATATGGTTTATTAACTACTTGCTCTTATATATATATATATATATATATATATACTTCGGAATAGTTTTTTATTTGACAATCAGTGGTTATGTAAACGTCGCTTTGAATTATTTTCGCTGGACCCAAAACAAATTTAAACAAGCACTTGCCCGATTCGGATATATACACAGCTATGCGGATTACCCAGTATATAGCTTGGAAATTATTACCAAACGGTTGTAAAGAACGTATAATATGGATTTTACCAAGCAAGTTGGATCAACAAAAACATTCATATCCTTTTTCTACAAATCCTCCTGACACAGGACTCCTGATAAATGCATTATTTTCACTTTGACTTTCCATGTCTCACTGACTTTAGCAAATAGGGTGCATACCTTTATAACTATTTGCTAATATTTTCTCTCCTCTGATGAGATGGTAGACATCGAAACCCTATGGGTTAAGGAGATTAATTTTCTAAAGCATTCTTTGTCTTGCTTAGAATAATAAAAATTCTTTGATATGACACTCAACCACTTCATTTCATTTCAATGAGAGTTTTTTGAAATTCATTGATTTACAATTTTAATATATATATATATATATATATATATATATATATATATATATATATATATATATATATATAAAAAGCTCAACTTCTCTGTGTGTGTGTCTGTTAATTTTTCATGTGGTCCTTCTCATAAGTATTCGATGTCTTTCTAGAAAGATATCAGAGAAACGATAATCATCTGATTAATATAAAATGAATGAACGATGTTTAACAGCAATCCACATTCTGACTTCATACTGAATGTGGTCACACCCCTTACGCAATGTGGCTTCCATCCATTTTATTGTTTATTCAGCATCATCTATTGTGTCTGTAGGTGACTTTTGCAGATATCTTTGCACCAAATGTTTATTTTTTGGCAGCCGGATGTTATTCATTCTTACAAGGTGTTATGTCCGGTACCTGATATTCATCATATATATTAGCTCCAATAAACTGAGTTAATCCAGGCTGACATAGTCTGTTGTGAATATCAGCTAGACAGAAACTGAGAGAAGTGCATGCTAGATTAAGTGTAACTTTTTTTTGCCATTTGTAACTAAATGTTGCAAGTTACAATCTCTATTTTTGAATTTTCGCGCTTTTGATACATATTTCACTTTGTACACGAAGGCCACTGACCTCTGAAATCGCTCCAGACAAAGTGTCAAGCCACGATGTAAGGAGCTAATAAGAAGGAAAGATAGAAGGTGCCTATTGGCCTTATTGAGATAGGAAGAAAACAGTCAGCTGGAAAGGAGTTCCACAAACCTGAAATAAAAAGCTGTACTACAATGAGACATCAATACAGTGAATTGATGGAAACCATTGGACCAACAAAGTCAAAGGAAGCAGAGAATAGGTCAGATAATTCTAAACCGCATATAGTAGCATTTATAGAAAAGACTGACATTAGCAACATGACATCTGTGAGAGAGAAGACGCAGAGAAGAAGAAAGGGTTGGGATCAGTCAAATTACAGTTAAGTTTTTACATCTTATCAAGAACTCTCAAATGGGAAATAGATTCATCAGCTCAAACATGATAACAGTACTTCATACATTATCTGATAGAGAATAGCCTCAGGTGTACGCAAGTGTTTGGTGCGATAGAGAGGATTTTTATTTTTACAATTTTGCAAGAAGCAGAAAGAGCAATGAATCTAATGTATGAGATCTAAAAACAAATTTGATGAAAAAGAAAGATCAAGGAGTTTCAGTGTTGTTCGTAATTAAAATACAGTATTGCCGTGACAAACAGTTGCTCCATTTACATATTTCTTTAACTCACTTCCCTATAGCATTCTCGAGATCAACGCTACACGATGCCTGCCTTGGTCATGGGCAGCGGAAATACCTACTCTGAAAGCTCTTTCACTAGGTACCTGGTTACTTGTCTCCCCATGAGAGCAGCGTTAGACACAAGGTCAATTTTTAATGTGGGGGAAAAAAGCCCCCCAGAAAAGGGCACTCTGGATTTAAACAAAAATTACACTTGCCTCCGACTAGAAGGATTTCTTCTTCATTGACCGAGGACACAAAAAGATGTGATTCAGTATTAGAACATATACTATACTTTACTCCTAGCTAAAAGTTCGAAGCAGTTTTCTTTAGTTGAATACTTCCAGGACAAAATTTGTGTAAATTTTTATTATTCTTTCAATCTTAGTCCATTTGTATTCGATTTTATGTGATGAATAGAAAAGTTTCTTTACTTACTGAATTGCTTATCTCCCTTCAACGACAATATGATGTGAAACAAGGGTCGGAAAGTGAGATTTGAAGAGCCAGCACCCTATAGGGAGAGCACTCTGGCTTGCAAAAAAAAAAAAAAAAATGCCCGGGCAATCTCGTCGGTATTCCCGGGAGGGACACCTCAGGGGATTATCAATAAACTGAACTCTTCTCAAAGAGAGAAAGTAAAACCTGAGAGAACGAACCTTCTAGAACTGCACAGAACCAGCAACATACCTCAGAGAACAGGGAATAAGTCATCTCAACAATGACCCAGACTCTGTTGAAAAGTTGCTCTTAAATCCCGTCCACACGTACTTCCGGTTTGAGCAACATTTAGCTGACTTATTAATTTCACATTCTCATGCATATTTCCTTTTACCTTCTTCCCTTCTCACAATGTCATTCTTTCTTTTGATATTGCCTTTGCCTCTACAAAATGAGCATGCTAATACCAATTGCCGCTTTTTTCCTGTTACAGCCATTATTGGAAATTTTTTTGTACCAAAGGGAAATGCTAACTCCGTGATGACGTCACATGCGAGTGGTATTAGGAGATACTATTTTTGAATATTATTATTGTATTCGTTAATGGATACGACATCAGTGTTATTTTTTTTTTCATTACATGTTACCTTGGCGTTTCATAAGTTTAATGCCCGCAAAGGGAAAAATTTGCAACTTATTATTGTAAATAAAATATCTTCTTCGTTTCAAAGCAAGATCTTTATATTTCATTCTTTACCCCCTCCCCCTCTTTTATTCGATGCTGTCATTTTTTTTTCAGGTTAGTTACTTTAGCATCGAATTTATCTGGAAGCAAGATAAAATTCCGACATTTTGCAAATTTTTCTTCCTTTATTTAAAAGTAGTTTGGGAAATTTCTGCTTTTATTTGAGGGCATTTTACAAATTGTTTTCCGACATTTTGCAAATTTTTCTTCCTTTATTTAAAAGTAGTTTGGGAAATTTCTGCTTTTATTTGAAAGCATTAGGCAAATTTTGTCCCCACATTAAATGCATTTTGCAAATTTTTTATTTCCTTTTTTTGGAACTCTTTGAAAATAGAGTGTATTCCTTTTTTATCGAGATACGTTTTAATTCTCTTTCGGTAAATGCATGTTGCAAATATTTTTTCCCTATTAAATACATTTAACAAATTTTTGTCCCTTATTTGGGACACTTTGAAAATTAAGTGTACCTTTTTCTAATCGAGATATGCTTTAATTCCTTTTCTTTCAAGTTAGGATTAACCTCTTGACATTTCTGTTACCTCCGCTACCTGACACTATCAACGTCACTTAGATTCGTTCGACTACTGTGAATTTCTTCCGTTATTTAAAGGCATTTTCCAAATTTATTTTCCCTTATTTAGAAGCATTTTGTAAGTTTACTGCTTTTATTTGAAGGCATTTTACAAACTTGTATTCCCTTATTTCAGAATACTTTTCAAATTAAGTGGTCTGTTATTTCACATAATTTAGCGAACTAAGTTACTATATGCCTTAAGATGTAAATTGGCGTGTATCTCAACGGCCCCCTAAAACATTGGACGACTTCTATGTCCTGAATTTAGAAAACGTGTAATGTAATTTAGTGTTTCCAACGTTCGACATTCGCTTAACAAAAATTCCCGAATTTAGCATTTTTATGGACGTCTAGTGTCTTTATTTATATCTGACTAATATTTTACGCACAACTTTTCATAAATATTTTTCTTAATAAAAAGATTAAGCGATAAGTATACACTTTCCTTTTTTCTATTCTTTGAAATTGAAGTTATAACTTTCGTAGCCCTATTTCGGAATATAATTTACATTTTACTTGCTTTAGTTAAATTTCCACGGGTATTGCAATTTACGTTAGGAGAAACTATAGCATTTTCTGTCCCTAGTCAGCGAATAAGAAATCCTACTAGACTGAGGTAATTTTATTTTTCGTCCTAATCCAGTATGTTCGATATTTTTTGGAAGCTGGATTTTCCACACTTTAAGAGACGACTTTTTATCTAATTATACCCTCGTGGGGAGCCTAGTAAATAGAGACGCTGTGTCCGAAGCTAGTGTTAGTTGTATGTATGTATTTTCCTCAATATATTAGGAAAAAAAGGAATAAGTATATACCCCATTATTTTGATTTAATGAACACGTACGTTCTCTCACATGTGTTAAATGTTTCTGGGTTGTGAATTCACCAGACGATATTATTAGAAATATTGTATTATACGTTGAAGATATTTATTATAATTTTCTATAGCGAGTTTATACCCATTTGCTTTGCGGACTGTTATTCTAAGAGTTTGTGAAAAGACAAGTTCCCTTTTCTTCGCCTTGGCCTCTATTTGCATTTGGTTATTTGGATTCCTTTGAAGATACACATGTGACATAGTGGCATGTACCCTCCCCCGACGTAGTTGTATATTTAAACTCTGTTCCCACTCTTTCCCTAGGTCGTATTTCAGTGAGGATACTGCTATAAAGAGTGTTGAACGTTATTCTTCATTTCCAGTGAATTAACTTCCATATAGAAGTTTGTATTTTAAAGCCACTTAATTTTAATTTTAAGCCATAGTGACCCTTTTAATTTGTAACTGGGGATATATCCCGTGATATTTTCAAGGCTCAATATGCTGTATTGGTCTTGTTTTGTTTGTGCTATGAGGAAGGAATTTTATGTGAATACCTTTGTAACCTTTGTATGTGCATTTTTTTGTGTATAATTTTTGAACGCCTATTTTTTGCATTTGTTTGGATTTATTCCATATTTTTGAAAAAAAAAAGAACAAATGCTGCATGATGTTGGTCACTCGTTCTTCCGGATTCCTTGTAAGGAAACGAAAGTTTTATTTAGGGAAGATTATCGCCGTCTTGGATTTATTGTGGTTGCAGAAGGAATTACCTAAGCCTTATTTTATGACAATGAAAGCCGATGTTGATGAATCGTTAGCATCGGTAGATAATATAACAGAATTGTTGGGTGATCGTTCCTTGCGTGAAGACGTGGACTGTTCGTTTGCAGAAGCGGATGCTGTTAATGTTGTAGTGTTCTCGTCCCAGGTTCGATTCATTCTCTCGAGGTTGGCAGATGGTGTAGAGTGTGATTCCTTGTGCAACCCTGAGATATTCGAAACCCCTAGGAGATGCTTCTCGAGTTACCGACTACTAAGCCCGAATGTCCAGACTCTGAAAACTGTTTGCTGAGTGCTGGCAAGTTTGGCTTGGAAGATGTTGCATCACGGTCTGAAAACATTTTTGCAAGTGCCACTTCAGAGGATCTGCGTAGTCAGGCACTGAAGTTTAATTTTTCTGGCGGGCAGTTTGCCAGTAGTATTTTAAAGAAAAATGTATAGGGAGTGAGATTCCCAGATATCATGAATGATACTATTCGTGTCCACGACTTGTTAAGTGTGGGCATGAATATTGTGAAATTTATGGAGGGATTTCCATGAGATATTGGAATTGTTTTACTCTCTAACCATGTGAGTTCGAAAACTCACATGTATGATTATTTTCCACAACCTTGTCAGAATGCTGAGGCACTTAGTCATGACGGTGGGATATTACTCCGGTCATGTGGTTCTGACAATGGTCAGTGATTAAAGGACAGGAGTCTATCCTGTGTGAAAGTGCAAGCTTTGTGCACTTTAAGTGCTAATGTTAGCACTGGGAGAGAAATTCTCCATCAAGGATATAGGGCAGAAAGCACTATATCTACCTGTGAATGTGTAAAAACCAAGAGGAGAATCGTTTTTGAAGAGTTACGTGAACTCAAGTTGGACTGGGGCGTCCAGATTTAGGTTAAGTGTAACTCGACAAAGAATCGCATGAGGGATCCTATCGAATTTGCTGACTACATGGTGTGTAGTTCAGCTTCTCCGAGTTCCTATGAGAATGTAGGATATGTTGTGCAGAGATCACTTGCAGAACCTTCATTCTATGAAGTGGCTCCTTTAAGTAGAACGTTTCCTGCTTGGGAGTCACATGCAGGTGGTGTTGTTTTTAAATGTTTTGCGAAGATCTGCCTTGACGTAGCCTACTGCAGTATTGCAAGAGCTAT
This sequence comes from Euprymna scolopes, assembly GCF_053919585.1. NCBI lineage: Eukaryota > Metazoa > Mollusca > Cephalopoda > Sepiida > Sepiolidae > Euprymna > Euprymna scolopes. The sequence goes on along the minus strand of NC_136482.1, from coordinate 95,826,450 downwards.
CGAAATCAAGCTTGATTTGTCCAGGGGTGTTTCTGAGGCGCTCAGAACCATCTTATGCTTAGTTGGGAGTGAGTTTTCTAATGTTGAGATGTTTGTTTCAGTGCTGAACACAAGATTGGATCTCTCCTTGATAGGGGTCTTCCATAAGTATTACATCTCCAGCTGCCTAGGTGTTTCTGGCACCTATACTCAACTTTGTTTGTTTAGCTATATGTATATAGCTATGCAAACGTTTAAAACTGCAATTGCCTTGCATAATTTATGCAGGATGGGGGATTCAGTTTTACTTCATTCCACCAAGTTGAAGAACTTATCAAAGCATAGGGTTGATTGGATTCGTCCCTCTTGTAGCACTGGTGTTGATCTCACTGGGCTCTTGTGGTTACGAAGGAGCTGAGATATTTTGGTGTACATCAGAGATAATATAAGGATGAGGAGGTTAGATGGTAAGTGAGCTTCTCAAGCTTTTATACTCTTTTATATGTATGTAGTTAATTACCTGGCGGAATATTCTCTGCTCAAACATCTGTTGTGACCTTGCATCTGATCATTAGTTTTAAATTTATGAATCTAGTTAAGTACTCCTTTGTTCGAACCTAAAACATGAAAGTTTTCATATGAAATTTTTGTAGAATAAGCTTATTTGAATTTTTCTGCTTTTTGTTCTGATATGTGTTTCCTGGAGTTCTTCTGACCATATATTGTGTGGTATGTGTATATATGAAGAAAAACTTTTTTGTATTGTAAATTTTACAGGTGTCATCCAACTGTAGGTTGACTGCCATTTCCTGTTTGGGTGAGAATGTTGGAATTTTTTTTGTACCAATAATGGTGCACCCCCTCCCCCTGTTTACGTTTATTATTTTTTTATCTGGTTCTTATATATGATTTTCTGTATTTCGTATCCTTTATGATTTTTAGTTTCGTATATTTTGGATTTGTACGAAACTCCCTTTAATTTGAGAAAAGGGAAATGATAGCTCTGTGATGACGTCACGAGCCCAGCACGAGATTTTTTCTCTTTTGAAATTCGGCGGGCATGGAGATTGGACATTTTGGTTCATTGCCCGGCGCTGAAGATGGAATTTTGATGCGCATTCTTCAAAGAAGAAAACCCCGGCAAGAATACCCGGATATGTGATGAGACATACTTATGAAACTATCTACGTGACTACAGTTTTGCACGTATTTTAGAAGGAGTGAAATTATTTTAAAGAAAATACCTATTTTTCTTGACAAGGAATTTTGGAATCTCCTACAAAGAAGAAACCCCTGAAAAAAAAGAACCAGACAAGCGACGCGGACTTGCTTCTGAAATCCATCTGTGTCTACGGTTTGCACGCAAACAGGGAGGGAGAGAAAATTCTAAAAGGACTTTAAACAAAAAAAGAAAAAGGCACGTGCCTGACTGGCTTTCAATTTGTGAGTACGCTCCTAAAATTTGTTTCATATGCGAGTGTGATTAGGAGATACTATTTTTGAATATTATTATTGTATTCGTTAATGGATACGACATCTTTATAAGAACCAGTGTTATTTTTTTTTCATTACATGTTACCATGGCGTTTCATAAGTTTAATGCCCGCAAAGGGAAACATTTGCAACTTATTATTGTAAATAAAATCTTTTTCGTTTCAAAGCAAGACCTTTATATTTCATTCTTTACCCCCTCCTCCTCTTTTATTCCATGCTGTCATTTTTTTCAGGTTAGTTACTTTAGCGTCGAATTTATCTGGAAACAAGATAAAATTCCGACACCATTTACTACTTTCGTTTTCCACCGTTCGTGGGATTTTTCATTTCCAATACTTAGTGGATAATTAATAACTGGCAGATACTATTTATTTAAAAAAAAAAATTGTAAACTCATTTGGAAATTTTGTTTGCAGGTCTACGTTTATTACAGGATAGACCAACAAATTTTCCTTTGTAGTCGCTAAGTCAAGTTTTGTTTATTGCTAACAGCGACACCAGTTGTTTTGTGAAACGTAAGAATGTTAAGAAAGAAAATAAACCTTTTTACTTTGTGTGTGCAATATAAAATAAATATATAATGTTTCTTTTGAGACAGCTTCCACCTTTCCACAAGGAATTTCACTTCGGACTAAAGAGGAAATAAACACTTGTTATATCAGAAACACCCTTATGGCGCCCACACACAATAAAAAAAAAACAAAAAAACACATGAAACTTTATTTTTCTTTACTTCGTGTAAAGAGCAAGTTTTTCTGTTTACCTGCGTAATATTACTGGATGTTATTTTGCTGTCATATTTTTTTGTATTATTATCTAATTTAATATCATTTACTTGATATTTGTGCAACTACTTGTTCCGATATTCGGGTGTTTACAATGAATGGGTATCCAGAGAATTTCAATAATTTGATAGCGAATCATGAATCAGTCTTGTTTTTTTTTTTTTTTTTTTTTGAAGAAGTTTTTCAACTTTATATTTTATTTGTTGTTGAAAGGTAAATATGTATATACAGCAGCGTCCAAAACTAAGCAACAACATTTTAAAACCTAATATTTGTTAGAAATAACAACTGTGAAAAGCTGAAATAGTCGTTATCATCGATAATAACATACCAAAATTTTAATCATTTGCAAAGGATAGAAAAAAAATTATAACAATTATTTTCAAAATAGGAACGTCCAAAAGTGAGGGACAAAAATTGAGAAAAACAATGTAAACAGTATGTTATATTTAAATTGTTTGATTTCCTCTAAAGAATAAGTCTTACTTAGTCATTTGTAAACGTTGCATCAACCGGCACCATGGCGAAACGCCAAAAACTTGATTACTCTGTCAGACAAGCTATTGTGAAGCTACACAAGGAAAAGCACACCATTAGAGAGATTTCAGAGAAAGTGAAACGTTCCAAGAGTGTTATAGGCAGGATTGTTAAATCCTACAATGATACTGGCAAAATAGTGCTTTTAAAACTGGCATACCCCGCAAAACTTCTGCAAGAGAAGATCTAATAATGCAGCTTATGTCATTAAAGGACCGTTTTAAGTCTTGCACAGAAATTAAAAGGGTTATGAATAGTACCTCGTGTGTTAAGGTGTCAAGACAGATTGTTTCTAGACGACTGCAAAAAATAGGGCTGTTTAATCGAACCCCAGGGAAGAAACCACTTATTAGTTTGAAGAATAAGAAGAAGAGGTTAGAGTTCGCAAGCAGGTATGTAATTTGAACATATGAAAATTGGGCAAAAGTATTTTTCAGTGATGAAAGCAAGTTTAATTTATTTGGAAATGATGAAAAAAAACAATGTAAAGAGACGTATTGGTGAAAGATTAAGTGCAAAGTATATTAAGAAAACTGTCAAATTTAGGGGTGGAAGCGTCATGGCATTTGGAATGTTTTCTAGCCAAGGTATAACGCCTCTTGTCTGGTTACAAACTCGTGTAAATGCGCAGATCTATAAAAATATTGTTCAAGATCATGTTGGGCCAATCATACAGAATTCAGGTTTCGATAGGGCTATCTTTATGCAAGATAATGCCCCATGTCACAAGGCAAAGGTAGTAATGAGTTACCTTAGCGAGCAAGATTTCGAAATTATGGATTGGCCACCGCAAAGTTCTGACTTAAATCCAATAGAAAATCTTTGGAAGACCTTAGGAGTGAAAATTATAGAAAATTGTGGATGAAGCTTCAAGAAGAATGGTCTAAAATTAGTATCGAGGATTGTCAAGAACTGATTCGTTCCTGTAGTCGAAGATGTGCAGCTGTCATTGAGAGCAAGAGTTAATTTACTAAATATTGATTGTATATGTATTTTTATGGTTTTTTGTCTGTTTACATTGTTTTTCTCAGTTTTGTCCCTTACTTTTGGACGTTCCTATTTTGAAAATAAATAATTGTTATAATTCTTTTCATATCCTTTGCAAATTATTCCAATTTTGGTATGTTATTATTGATGATAACGACTACCAGTTGTCAAAATTTCAGCTTTTCATAGTTGTTATTTCTAACAAATATCAGGTTTTAAAATGTTGTCCCTTAGTTTTGGACGCTACTGTATATATTTTTAATCCTAACTTAATTCTTTGTATGTTAAATGTCGTCTGCTGACATGATAGTTGTTGGTATTTAGTCAAGAAAAGCCCAGGCAATCCGAGGTAAATACTATAACATCCCCTCCATTTAGTTGTATGTGTATATTTGTTGCCTGCTCTGTCTTTGATTTATAGCGTGTGATAGTGTTATAATCTATGAGATAAGATCAGTTTTTGCATTGCGAGGGTTTTCTTATATTTCTGCTCGATTTACTTTGAAGTGCGCCATATTTGTTTTTGTCTAGTGTAGTTCCCTTGATGATGGGTTTGGTGATTTCGTCTCCAACATCAATCTCTCGTGGTCTTATGTCCTGTACGGTGTCAGGCTTAGGGATAGCAAAGTGTTCCATTTTTGTCATTAGAATTGGTATGGCATCAAATAGATACAATTGCAGCAGTCTAATTCCATTGGGCGACTCTAATACATTGCTTTTAAGTCCTTTGTCATTCTTGACGATGGTTCCAGAGGTCCAGGTGTTTTTAAGTTTATTTACTATCCATACATACTAACCTGGGAATAATGGTGGTAATTTTCTGATTCCGCTTAAATAGTCAGGATGGGTTTTCAGGCTGGCTAATATTTCACGTAACTGTCCACAGTGTTCTTCCTTTCCTGGTTCTGATTGGCTATGTAAAATGATTGGTATAGTTCTTCCAAAAAGTGTCTCATCTGATAATTGTAGTTTGCTGTCTATTGGTGTTGACCTAATTTGTAAAAGAGTAAGTTAGATGTTAATTCTCTCTTTTTAAATTTTTTTTATTGCTGATTTAATGCCCCACATGTCTCTCTATAAAGCCATCGCTTCTGAGGTGAGCTTGTGACGTGCCTGATGTCCCAAGAATTGATGAAGCTTTGGAAAGTCTGTTCAGAGTACTGTGGACCATCGTTTGTCCTGATTTCATCTAGATGACCAAAAAGTGAGGCATAATCTATTTAATTTTATCTGCCACTCTTTTGCTGATTACTGGTGTTGGCATTTCATCGACGATTGGATACTTTGAGTACCTGTCGATGGTGAGCAGGAATTGTTGCCCATCAATCTCGAATAGATATGATGCAATGAACTTCCGAGATGGCACGTCGTATGGGTGCAATGGTTCGTGTCTGTGCGCATCTTGGTGTTCCTGGCAAAGTGTGTACGACTTGCACATCCTTTCAATATCTTTGTTGATTACCTAGTACATGCTTTCTCTCGCAAGTCGGCATGTTTCCTTGATGGGCTTGGTTTCACTATCCAATCTATATATTACTTGGTATAGGTAGCCTTGGATCTTCAGTAGCATTTGTTGTAGCCGATATGGTGCTGAATGCAATGGTTGAGCGTATATATTGTAACCAGTGGCTTATGATCTGTGATGATGGAAAAAGCTTTCCTGTAGTAGGTGTAGTATCATTGAATATCATACACAATTGCCAACATTTCTCATTCGATGTTGCTGTATCTGGTTTGTGTATCAGTTAATGTTTTGGATGCAAATGCAGCTAGTTTATCATTGTGGTTCAGTGCCACTCCCAAGCTCTTCTATGAGACATCCATCTCCAGTGATGTGGGTTTAGTCTAATTAATTAGTATGAAGACCACACAATGGGTGATCCGTTTCAGTAAAGTTTGGAATATATGGGAAAAAATAATTTAACATACCTAGAAAACGCTGTAGCCCCCTTTGTTTTTTTTTTGGTTTGGCATTTGCTTAATGCCGTGTACCTTATCCAGGTCTGGTTTAATTCAAGTAGATATTAAAAAAAAAAAATTATATACTGGGCTGCTTTATGAAACACTTCAAGTAGTTGAATATAAGTCCAGTTTCAACCATGAGGTTGTGCAAGTTTTTGTTATTGACCTCATTGCTTTGGTCAAATATGGCTGCGTCATCAGCTATACTGATCATGCCATCTAGGCCTTCTAGGATTTGGTTCATTTCTGCTTGGAAGATATCTTGTGAGACATTGAAACCAAACGGTAGACACTTCCAGCATACTTGTCCAAATTGCATTCACCAGGTTGTCAGCAGTTGTGGTTCTTCAGCCAGGTGGACCGACCAGTATCCTACCTTGGTATCAAGGTTACTGAATGCCTGGCTGGGTTTAGCTCTTTCACTGTCGCTATTTTGTGCTGACATCGTTTGAGGCTGGTATTGAGTTTCTGTAGGTCTATGCATATTCAGAAGAGCTCGTCTCTCTTTGTGCTGTATGCCAAACTTGAGCACCAGTTTTCCTCAACTTTCCAGAGCACATCTTCCTCAAGGAGCCAAAACTTTTATTGAAAAAAAATCAATTCACGTAACTTGATTATGTAGTAGAGCTGACATCTATTCAATGTAGCCACCTTCAGCCTCAATCACTGCCTCGATACAGGTCTGGGACTGGAAGTATTCCTTTTCTACAAGCACTAGCAGGAGCTTGGCTAATGAGGCGATCAGGCTGGTTTTGATGCTGTGGGAAGTCATGATGGTGATGTTCTTAACGTATGACCAAATGAAGTAGTCCAGTTGGTACAGGTCGAGAGAGAAGGGGGGGGGTAGTGAGAGAAGGATACAAAGTCTGGGTCTCTTTGGACTGGTGCACCAGCACCGGGTCCTGCTGCCATGCCTAGGATCTGCTGGCGACCACCTGATTTCACTAAGGGATCACCCCATTCTTCAGTATATTGTTGACTTTCAAGCCGACTTTGAAGATGTGAGGTGGCATGATGTGACCCTTACTTGAAACCACACCAAAACCATAACTGTGGTCAGAAACTTCATTGAGCTGTGCCCTCAAGTGTTGAAACGTCCGGATTTGCATTTTGAAGGTGCTGGCAATGGTCCTGTTGTCATAACTTGGATCGGTAGAGAGCATGAGTTGTACAGTGATGCATCTTCAATCTCGCTCGTTGAACATTGTGTCAATTTCAGATATGATAGAAGGCTTCTATCGCTTTTGGAATTTGTACACAACTGACCAACTAGTAGATGGTCTGTAACAAAAACGAAAACCGGTTTGCATCAAACGGAAATGGAATCATGTCGTCTTTTCTAGGGCGACAATTTTATCGTTCCACTCCGTATAAATAGATACACATACCAATACTTAAGAGAACACGAGCTGTGCTATTATTTAGATGATATTTTTAAAGTTAAATTCAATTGTTATGGTAACTTGTATTTATCAAATTGTTACGTGAAAGTATAGAATAGATACAAAACGCTCTCTCCATGTTAAGAATGGGTCACTAAATAATAGCGTTATTATTTCAATACGGTTCCGTATTGTGCTTGAGTGCCTTTTAATTTTAATGCGAATAACTAATTAATTAGTTTAGGATCGAATCCTGTACGGACAAATATATAAACATATACTAAACTTTATATGAATAGTGAAAGGAAGGTCTTGTTATCCGGGATTCCGTTCTAATATCACGTGGGTGATAAGAAAAGTTACAGACGATATATTTCCACTTCGTTTGGTAGTTGGCAGCCAGCGCTTGTTCACTCGACGCAACTAGAGAATCTAAACAATTCTCACATATCTGTGAGTCTTCATAGTTTTTACTATCTCAACAAGTTCCGTTTTTGAAGTTGCATGTAAGTCATTATTGCATTGAGCTCTATTTGTGACGTTATCCCCGATCTTTACTGATCTCCAAATGTGGAAGTTGTAACAGCAGAAATAATGAAAACAAGGAAGGTATATATAAGTGAGAATGTGTGTGCGTGATGAGGACAATTCTCAACCTATATACTCAACGAATTTTAGATCTACACACTTGAAATTTGGTATGTAGGATATTCTGACATGTAGAAAACTTTTTAATCGGTTTTTCATCCAGAAAAAAAGGGATGCTAAGGGGCAAAATTGAAAAATTGGATTTTTATCTGTTGCTGTTTCACGAATACACATGTATTAATAGTTTACATTACAGAATTACTTATGTAAAGAATAAGTAGTTTTGAACACCTTTGAAACCGTGTCACGCTGGTCTAATGGTTATTATATTTGACTCACTATCTTTAGGCTTTGGTTTTGATCTCAGATCAGTATTATTATTTTTTACTTACAAGAAGTGAATTGTTTAGAAAAAAGCATATACTCGCATGCACATGTCTCATTTTCTTTCCGTTATTTTTAATTTAATTTGTTTAACGTTAAGTTTAATACTTATGGTATTTCAGTTTTATAGTAAATAAGGAATCTGTAATAATTAAAATATAATATTTATGCATATTTTACGACCGGGCAATGCGGCCGGCTACTAATATATGTTAAATAGAAAAATAACATCGTTTTCATACTTCAAAACCCCTCATAACCTTTAAATCACTATCCTAGAAGCATACATGGAATTTTAACATTATATATATATATATATATATATATATATATATATATATATATATATATATATACTAGGAAAATACAATGATAAATTTACATTTATGTTTGTGTCAAATCTAATCATAACATTCAGAACTGCCCACCTGTAGAACTGTCTCACTGGCCTGCTTCTCTGTTGAATACAACATCGTAGCTGTCAAATCCAATCTAAACAAATTTCTTGTTGAGCCGTCCCCATAAATAATCAAATTCTACCCAATTTACACCATTAACGATTACTTCACTAGCACCTTACATTCATTAATCCTTATCCTCAAGTAGCCTTCGGCCTTGATAAGTAGTGACTTCTAAACAAACAAACAAAAAAATGATACCGAGTGAGGTATAAGGGATAGAGATCTCATCATGTGTTAGAAATTGATCCTTATATAGGCAAAGAGCTTAAGGAACTCCCGATAATTTGTGTTGCCAATCTCCCATAATGCACTTTATTTCTTAATCAAAAGACATGCCCTACAGTTTCTTTCTTACAAGAGAGATATTGCTAAGTTTCATCTTCTATTCTATCGTTTATTTTCATGGTAGGTGCTCGACTGAGCTTCAATCTATGGTCTCTTTCCTTTGCAAAACATTCACAACAAAAACTCTTCTAGTTACACCCATTGTCAATAGTTGCTTTTTCTCTCTCTACTAAAAACTAAACGAAACTTCTATGAACAAAGTTTCTTTCCCAGAACTGTCTGTGGAACACAATGTCACTGAAGTACTTCCCAGCTGGCTACAACATGGTCGCTTTCCAGTCCAATGTAAACAAATTCTTGTTGAGCCATCCTCTTAAATAATCAAATTTTACCCAAATCACCACTATCATTACCAATCATCACCTTGTTGTTCCACCCAATACTTATTTAACCCTTATCCTCGAGTGGCCTTTGGGCCTTGATAGGTGTTGACACTTTAGTAAAAACAAAAATACCTGTTGTCTTCCACTTGGCATCTTAGTGTCTATGCGTGTTATGGCGATCATCTCAGACTGAGACTAATTGGCTAGCTGCAACCAAAAGTCGGTTCAAAAAACAACCGTAGTTACATAAATTAATCAAGCAGGCGACACATTCTTATGGGAGAAGATAGTTTGTTTTCGTGTTTATCTTTGGATTTTTATTGTATGGGAAAAAAAACACAAAAAAACTGGCATCTAATATTGTGAGTAATCTTATACTAGTGAACACCTATTAAAATGCTTCCCCGTTGTTCGCATTCACTATTTATCTAGCTATATTACTAAAATATCCATAAAAAAAATATAGAAATATGTCAGTAATTTAATGTTTTCATATATAAATTATTATATATCAAAAATGATGAATATGTAACGTTTCAGTAGAAACAAAGAATTAAAATAAGAATTTTTTTTATGTTATTTATTTTAGTAAACCTGAGAGACAATGGATATCCCCTGTAAGAATTGCTGCATGCATAATTATGAAGCAAGTGTTGCGCTATCCCTCAACTACACCTCTGCTTGATTCCAGTGGCAAAGAGATCCAAGATGACTAGAAAGAATGCACATACAACATCTGATAATCCCAAGTTATCACTCATTTAGTACTGACCAACATGTCTGACTTACGAGATGCCTTAAAATAAGTTTTAAGATTTTTTTTTTTATATGGACACTTATTGAGAGTAGACACAGGAAACTCTAGTCCCCTTCAAAGTAATCTTCTCTGGCTGCAATGCACTTGTTGTACGTTTCAACAACTTCTGGAAGGCCCCATGGAAATCCTCTTGTGTGACTGTATCAATTGACCTTTGTCACAGCCTCTTTTCATCTCCTTGATTGTCTCATAACGACACAGCCTCTAAGGTTCTCCTTCAGCTTAGGGAATAACCAAAAGTCACAGGGGGTAAGATCCGGACTATAGAGAGAGTGAGGAACTGTCTTAATGTCCATTTTGGTCAAATAGTCTGTGACAAGGATGGAGATGTGGACTGGCACATTGTCCTGGTGGAAATGCCGCTAACCTGATTTGAAGAGAGCTGGCCTCTTCCGACGGAATCTCTTCTTGAACTCCCTTTAAACCTCAACATAGTATTTCTTGTTGACTGTTTGTCCAGTGAAAACTCAGTGCATGTAGATCATGCCATGCTGTCAAAAAAAGTGATCATCATAGGTTTCTGGGTGGATTTGCTCGGTCTGACCTTCTTGGGTCTGGGAGAGCCAGCATGGTTTCACTAGGAACTATCTCTTAGTATCTGGATCATAGCAGTAGATTCAGCTTTCATCACAGGTCACCAAAGCATCACAAACTGCAGGATCTGAATTGATCAGCTCGACCGTCTCCCTGCTGTCATAACAATGTCTTTCTTTCTGATCCTCTTTGAGCACCTTTGGGACAAACTTTTAATAAATCTTCTGCATTTTCAGTTCCTCGTGACTAATTGTGTGTACAGTTCCCACACTACATCAAACCGTGTACTTATTGTCTCTATAGACACACGAGCGTCCTTATCCATGTAATTCTGTATTTAGCCAATCAACTCTGGTGTTCTGATTTCCTTACTCCTCCCCATACCTCCTTCATCCCTCACAGACTCCCTGCTTTTCTTGAATCTATTATGCCACTCCCAAACTGATGCCCGATTCATGCAAGATAGTCCAAAAGCTGTCGGAAACATTCATACGTTTCTGTGGCAATTTTTCCCAAGTTTAAAATAGAATTTTATTGCATATCGTTCTTCTAAAAGTGTCCTCACGTCCAAATTTCATTGTTGAAGTTCATCGGCTGTCAATTTAATAGAGTGTATTCCAATTCCTGCTATAGCTTTTCATTTGAACCTGAAATCATAAAAATTGGTCAATCCTCTCATAAGATATATAGCAATAACATCCTGAATTTTCAAGAGTCTAAGATGATTTCAAATGCTTGTACAAAAATGTCGGGAAACTTATTAAAAGCCCCTCGTACATAAATTATAATTCTTATTTACGAGCCTGCTTTCGTTGATAACGCTGGGGTAATCTCATTACATATTTAATGAAGAATCATGCATGTACGTTGTTTGTAAATCCAGTGTCTTGTTCCCCACAACACACTATTTTATGTGAAGTCATAGCAGCAATGTACGCACCTGTAAATTTGTTACATTTCATTCTCAACAGTTTCGGGTTTTTTTTTTTTTTTTTTCAACTTCCTTCATTCTGTGTTTTTATAAATACACGGTGTAATCACATTGACACACCGGTTCTAACCAGATCACTGAAATTACGCAACAATAAGCCTGACCAGTACCAGATGGATGACTATTTGAGAATACTAGGTGCTGTATGTGCTCTCCGCTTATCTCGGCATTGTTTCCAGTCGTCCTGAACTTATATATACTTGCAGTTGGAATTAAAACACTGCTGTCTCGGAGATGAGTGGTTAGAGATTGCACAACTCTTGCCACAAAAATTTTACAGGCAGGCACCCTTCAATGGGTATCCATAGTCTGTCAAGACTGAATGATGTCGCAAATACACAGCCTGATTTCCATATAGCATTATCAACGTTTCTACATCCTTTTACAACTTTATAACTAAAAAAGAACCTGGTATCAAACAGGTAGCCTTTTTTTTTTATAGTTATCAAAGTAATTTAATAAAATTGTGCACCAATGACTATAATCTCTGACGACTGTTGATAGATTCGGATTAACATTCAAGTATTTTAACTGATGTTATTTGATTTCTCTTTGAGTTAAACAATATATTGTTACGGAATAAAAATGTCTTACTTTAAATTATTAATGAAGCCATGTTTGATTAAAACTGAAGATGGTGTTGGAGGTAGTAGTTTTATATAGTGTTGCATTTGCTATATGATGCTGGTTCTTATATGCCTTACTAATGGAGATTTCGTACCTGTCTGAAGAGGAAACTATTATATATGCTTCTACTTATTGTATTAATGCACTATTACATTTCAAGTACTAATGGAGATTTGGTATCTGTCTGTTTAAAGCCGAAATTATATTATTACTTATATTGAATGTTATATTATCTTTCAATACTTAATTCGGGGGGGGGCAGGGTATACGTAGTCTAGCATTTGCTCTGTTGTCATAAGGCCATCCTCCCAGGCATTATCTTTTCTTTTACGAGGGTAGTGTAGTATATCATCCTCTTAGTCATTAACTCCTTCTTGGAAGATATAGTATGTGTTCTGTTGTCACAAGACCACATTTCCAGGCATAATCGCCTCCTTTGGGGGCTAGTGTGGTAACTATTCTGTTATCATCCTCCTAGGTATTACCTCCTCCTTAAGCATAAGTAAATAAATTTTCACAATCGGATGTTCAGCACTTAAGTTATATATACACTAGCGAAAATATGCGAACAAAGGGGGCATTGCTTATTACAGTAATTATCATTATCAACCATTATCGTCTGGCTGTAATGAAACTGGATTATTACATATCATCACATGCCTTGCATCGAATGAAATTATCAGATATAAGAAACAATTGTATTGAAATTGGAATATCACATTAATAGGATTAGATTATCACATATCATTAAACAAATCTGATTGGATTGGATTATTGCATCTAATCACATAAATACCATGTAATTAGATTATCTCCTATCACAACACAGGGTAAATAAGATTGAGTTACTAACAATTAAAAAAAAAAAAAAAAAACTCTTCACTTATTCATCATCTACTTAGTAGCACTAGAAATAAATAATATGAATAAAAAAATAAACTTTTCATCAAAATTTGTTACAATAAAAACATTAAATGTTTACCATGAAAATGGATTAAAAAAAAAAAAAGATGTAAATACAAATAAAATACCTGGTGCTAACGGATCAGGCTGTCTGAAGATATTGACTTCCCAACCTGAAATGTACCAAACGTTGATGTCTTTTCATTACTATTTGTGAAATTTAATTATGTTCTGCAAAGCAACCCCCCCCCCAAAAAAAACCCCAGCAATTTTCTCTACAAAACAAGCAAACCAAATATCATTAATAAATATTTAAAGACATAAAGCACTGGAAGCATAAAAAAACAGATTCTATATCAAACAACCCGAAAAGGGCTGATATGCCGTAAAACGAAACAACTAGAACCAATGAAATTTCTTCTTTTTTTTTTTACAAAGGAGTCACCACTTATCAAGGCCCGGAGCCCACTCGAGGATAAGGGTTAATGAATGAGAAAATGCCTTAGTAATCATTAGTAGTGGGAATTGGGTAAGTTGGATTACTTAAGAGTATGGCTCATCAAGAACTTGTTCATGTTGGACTTGAAGACGACCATATTGTAGTCAGTTGGAAGGTAGGAAAATGGAACCGAGTTCCACAAGCGTACAGTTCTAAGAAAGAGCTTTGTTCATGAAATCTATGTTTAGGTTTAGGCACAGATAAAGAGTAGGGGAAATTAGTGATAGTGGTTTCAGCTAGACGAGTGTTTTTCCTGAAAATCAGGACAGGGGGGAACCATAGATTGGAGTTCAGACGAGCACTTGCCATGAAAATAACAATAAAGTAGAGACAGACCCACAACGTCTCTTCTGTAAGAAAGAGGTTGCAGCGAAGAGAAAATTGCATCCCCCAGTAGACTACGAAGTCTATTTTAAATTCTGTCAAGGCAGGATAAGCTGCTTCTAACAGCTCCTGTCCAGATGTAGCAACAGTACTTCATCCTTGGATGTACTTGGCTCTTATACAGGTAGAGAATTGCATCAGTAGCGAGGTATCTACTGGAGCTGTAGAAGGATCTCACCATTTTTCCAGCAGCCTTGGCAACGGATTTGATGTACGTGTTCCATCCCAGATCAGGAATAAAGGTCAGACCTAGAAGCTTGACAAAACATGGAGCCTCCTCAAGACGAGAGCCATTCATTTCAATTGATGCTAGATGGGGATCAGAGCATTGATGATGGAAAGATAGAAGTGTGCTCTTAGATGCATTAAAATTAAACAGCCACCTCTTTTTCCATTGCACCATTTGATCAAGATCAGAGGAGAGAGAATCAAAGAGAACTTGGTCGTTTACTTTGAAGTGTTTCCATAGATGGTAGTGTCGTCAGCATAAATGTCTATGAATGATCTTAGGACGTGAATTGGGAGATTATTGATGTAAATCAGGAAGAGAGTTTTCATCAAATTTTAATTAATTATGTTGCAGAATTTTTTTTAGATGAGGTTTGATAATTTGTATTATTTGGACTACTGTTCTCATCTTGAGTGTTTATTTTCGCAATGTTTCAGTTTATGCAACCTCCAAATTTCTTTAGGTGTGTTATGTTGAACTTGGTAACCTTCAGAAGACTGTCAGTGAGTATTGATAATTTCTTGAAGGTTCAATCCCCAGTAAAGTCAATACTGAGGATGTAATTAATAATTACTTAAGATTTCTACTCAAGCATGGCTGACGGAATGAGATTAACCTACCTTCATGGATTAAATAAAGGGTTCTGTTCAAAATTCCATACAGATTCCTGAGTTTGGCAAGGTGCACCTTAAACGTTATGAGAATAACATCCAAGATGAGAACAGTAGTCTGAATAATGCAAATTAAGAGAAGATTTTTTGAAAGAAGAAAATTGCATATGTTGTATATGTATGTGTGATGAGAATAATGGAAATAGTATTCTCACAAAATAGAGAAATAAAAAGGAACAAACCGAGTGATGTGTTTATTTCAAGACTTCCTGGAGGAAGTCTCGAAATAAAGACGAAACATTGATGAACACATAACTCGGTTTTTTCCTTTTTATTTCTCTATGTGTGTGTGTGTGTGTGTGTGTGTGTGTGTGTGTGTGTGTGTGTGTGTGTGTGTGTGTGTGTGAGTGAGTCGGGTGCCAATACTAAAAAAAAAATATAATCCTTTTAGCTGAGAGCGAATGTTACCGAGACGAAAGGCCCAGAAAGAAGAAACATTCTTCTGCTCAGTTTGTGAAAATGGAGGTGGATGTAACTCAATTTCTTTTAAGCATCGGATGCGGAAGAATTGTAGTGGAATTACTGATAGGTTGAGAGAGGATAACCAAGACATATAAAAGACAATTGTGATGCGACCTCAAATGTGGAGAAAGTATATTTGAATAGCGAAGCTATTGAAGTTATTCAGAATTTTATTTTTGGCACCATTGGAGCACAAGGGGGAGCTGCTGATGGTGTGATAGCAAGAATTACAAATAAATCGAATAAGTTCAGGTCACTTCTGTCAATACTAACCAGCTGAGCTTTACTAGTGATTAACCAAAGGAAAGAGTATATCAAGCATGTGTGCACAGTGTGATGTATGTAAGAGAGATCTAGTCAGTTAGGGTTGAGGATATGTGTTGCTTGAAGGAAAACATGAGAATGATATGCAGGATGAGTAATTTGGGTCTTAAAGATGGGGTTAGATCTGATGACCTCAGAGGAAGATTAAATATGAACAGTAGACAGATGGGTAGAAAACATGATATTTCACTGGTTTTGGTCACATGGAAAGAATGGATAAGAGGTCTTTGTTTAGTAGACACAGAACAGTTGAGGTAGCAGGGTTAGTTGTCAGGGGAAAGCCAAACATGGGAAGGAGAGAGACGGATTGATTTGAGAGAAAGAGGGATATATAAAGACCTAGCCAGAGATAGGTTAGTTTGGAAGTCAATTTCTAAAAGCTAACACATTTCTAAATGTCTATCCTATGCCAGAATGTAAAACAGACATTAAACTAAAGATGATGATGATGATGATGATGATGATGATATGTATGCAAATTTCCTACTCATCATATTCCCTGAAAGTCAATCAATGGCGTCTGAGACTCTTTAAAAAGAGAAACTTTCGAATGATAAGATGTACACGTTTCACACGCTCCCTGTATGTCGAAGGTTAAGCTGGCCAACAGTGATATTTGTTGATGGCTTATGTTGTTCCGTATTCATTTGTGTTCGTGGTTCAACACGACTGTCACTTGATTCATTACTTTATTCATCACTATGTGTCTGTTACTCTGTTCGTTATGCTGTCTGGTGAAAGACACAGAAGACATTTTCAATTCAGGTTGAACTAATGAGATCTGACTACAAAACCTATATTGTTTGCTCTCAATTAATCACATCATATCCAATAAAACAGGTCGCTACTTCTCGTTGATAAAAGCTGATGATTCGCAGCTGATGTGCTATGCTAATAAGCACTATTTTTTTTTTATTTTCGCAAATCATTGATACTCAAAAGCATAAATATTAGAACTCGATAAGAAAAATTGTAAAAAAAAAAAAAAAAAAAATTAAATTCCACAAAAAATGTTAACAATTAATATAATAATAGGAGTGTTAGCAGCAGCAGGAAAGGTGACCGTAGCTAAGTGGTTAACAATACAGAGTGACAACCTGGGTGCGCTAAATTTGAATTTAGTTCGTTTCACATCAAAACTTTCACTTAAGGATGTTGGCAACCTTCACGTGAACTCCTATGTAAGTATTTGATGTCTTTTTAGAAATAACGCTAACTAGAACTGGAATGTCAGAACATGAGCAGTTCATCTATTAATGATGGAGATTTAGTATCTGCCTGTTTGAAGCTGAGTCTATATTATTACTTCTATTAGGTTGCCAGGAAAGTCCTTAGCATTTTAAACATGTTTCTGAAGGCTCTTAACAAGCCTATAAACTGTTTACTTAAATCGCAGATTTAAGTAAACAGTTTATAGACGCTATGTACTCTGCATACTTTTTTTTTACATTGCTGACCAAATTTTTCAAATTTATTTGCTTTCAGATACCCCTCATTACAAGAAAATGAATTGCAACAAATTTCATATTCGTGTAATTATGCTTTTTTTTTTTTTTTTTTTTTTTTTTTGAAGAACTAAAAAAAGGAGAACCTATTGCTAAAAGTTTCAAAGAGATATTTGTAAAGTGTATAGTGACACTGCTATGGGAGAATCCACTGTTTGGAAGTGGTTTGCAAAATTCAAACCGAGAAGCATCAATCTTGGAGATGACGCGTGCAGTGGAAAACCCTCACAATTTGATATTCATGTTTTAAAGTCAAAAATTAAAGAAAATACAAATATCACAACTAGTGCACAAGAGTTACAAGTTTCAAAAAAGGGCAGTTCATGACCATTTTCATTGAATGAATGATGCCAAGAAAGGAGAAATCTTATCTCTATCGTCTTGGTGTGCCAACAAAACGCTCGTAACTTTCTATACAAACGAATATATCTGAAGCTGCAACTATATAATTACTATTTATTAATGCTCAATTTAGTTTGCTATAATGTACTCTCTTTCAGTGCTCAATTCGGAGGGGTTAGTGTAGTATCTGTTATGTGGTTATGATATCATTTTCCCAGGGATTGCCTTCTTTTTCTTTAAAGTGGGGGGATAGTATAGTATCTGTTTTGTTGTTATGAGAGCATCCTCCCAGGCATTATTTCTTCCTCTTTTGGGTAGAGGGTTAAAGTTGTATTCTTGGAGTTTTGAGATGGCGAATGATACTTTGTATTATTTGGATTATTCAGACTAGTGTTCTCATCCTGAGTGTTATTCTCACAACATTTCAGCCGATGTAACCTCCAACCTTTTTCAGGTGTCTCTTGTCGAACTCGGGAATCTGCACTGAATTTTGAACAAAACCCTTTATTCAATCCACGGGAGTAACATGTTCTCGTTCCATCAGCCATGGCCAGGTCAAAATCTTAAGTAATTCACAATTGTATTTTTAGCCTTTGTGGCATCACAGATAAAGTACTAAATAAAAATTCAGTTCTAAGTGACACTCTTCTGAGATTGAAGGTTCAATCCTCAGTGCAGGCACTACTAAGAATGCAGTTACATGTTCAAAATGCAGACTATCTTCCCTACGTAGTGATATCTATGTGTTCCTTTTAGGTTATTTTGCTACATTCATTTATTATGTCATTTATCATTTTGTTGCTTTGTCTATAGAGTTTACATTTACGGTTTTTTGGGGTTTTTGTCTATTTTGATATTGATATAGTTCGTTCTGATCGCATTTTTTGTGTGGGTGTCAGTAGTAATTCTATTCAAGTGTCCTGTTAGTCATGTCCACCTGCCTTTAGTTGTGTCTTCTTTGGTCAGTCTTACAGCACATCTATATAGCTGTTTCTGTTCACATTTGGATTTCATCACCATTTTGTTAACAGTTTTGCTGTCCTGTGTATTGTTCATTTTGACAGTGCCTCATGCTATGATAGTCACTCTTTCTAGACATTGGGTCATCTAATTTTTCTAACTCATATTTTCCGATCATCCACACAGTCTTCCATACTTACCAGTCTTCTTCTTCTCCATTTTATATGCCAGTCGGTCAGTATCATCTTTTGACTGCAGTGCATTGTTCATTGTCGGTAGTTTCTTATTCCAGCTGTTTGAGTTTTTATTTCTCCAGTCTATAAAGGGTCCAGATTATTAATATATTAATATTATTATTATTTCATTAACTTCAGTGTTGTGACGTTTT
Organism: Euprymna scolopes; assembly: GCF_053919585.1. Taxonomy (NCBI): domain Eukaryota; kingdom Metazoa; phylum Mollusca; class Cephalopoda; order Sepiida; family Sepiolidae; genus Euprymna; species Euprymna scolopes. The sequence continues at coordinate 95,807,587 of NC_136482.1, read as the reverse complement.
ACACCGTTTTTTTTTCCTCAAAAGCGGCCTCTTACACCAAAGTTAGCGAAAATAGTCAAAGAGTCAATTGTATGGAAAGGATCTGGTGTGGGATGTTTGCTGAGCCTAGCAGAACTGACTTCTGGAGTACGGTGATGTTGTATCTGATTCCCAAGGAGTTCAGAAGTTTCATAAGCTCGTCAGGAATTGAGCCAAGTGAACCTAATTATTATCACAATGGAAGTTTTTTTATTCCACAATCTAGCAATCTCCACCATCAGTTTCTAATTGTTCCATATTTTCTCATTCTTCTTATTACTATTATTATTTACTCTCTAGCAGTTATCCCACAAGTCAGTATTGCTCATTAGCAATAATTAGTGGTGATTCATTGAGACTGAACGAAAGCAAGTCTTCCCAAATTTCCAGCACTTTCCACCTCCTTTTTTAATAACCAGTTCAAATCATTTTGCATTATCGCAGCAGCAGTTTACCATTGATTTCTCGCTAGCAACGACCATTGGTCTTCTCTGGAATATAAGTGACAATAAGTATCCTTAAGATTCTCGTACTCTCTGCACCCTTCCAGTGGAGGTCTGGTCAGTGCTTCCTCTCCTCGATATTTTCATCTTTCTTGATCCTTCACAACAATGTGATACCAGCCGAGGTTGATGTTATTATATGCATATGTGTTTCATTAATTTTTTTTTTTTTTTGTGGGGAGAGGCGGAGTGAATAGGTTCAATAGATTTCTTGCATTTTCATTAAACTCTTGTGATCTTTCTGTATGTTGTACATTGAGGTCGATCTACGAAATCCATGTGATAGGCCACTTAAGACATAAGGAAGATCAGTTGATGACTCGATCCTGGCAGACAGCACATACAAAATAGCAACCAATGAGAAAAGTTGGAAATCATTCATAAAACGTCTAACCTCAAGGCTGAGAAGACAAAAAAAAAAAAATGGAAATAAATAACGGACAATTTACTCACTCCAAATATTTTTCAAGCGACTGTAAATTTAAATATGTTTTACTCGTTAACTATGTTCTTATCTTTATCTGCAGCACACTTTTTTAGTTAATTTAGCACTTGCTAAATGATGAACCTTTCATTTTCAATCGCACATAATCAATTTTGTCTACTTTTTTCGTTCATTATTTATAACCCTTTTAATTGACAACAACGGTCTTAGTATATTCAAACCCAAGCCAGGATCCTAACTACAGCATCAAGTACCATTTTTGGGTCTTTGGTATAACTTGTTCAAAAATTGAACTCCAGTCTCCTAGGCGATTAGTAAATGCCTTAACCAATTGTTTTCTGACCCATTCACCTTTGTGGAACCCTTTCAATAACAGATTTCTCAAGCAACCTCTATACATAAGAAAATGTTTTACAATCTGATTTATTTTTCCTACATAATGCAAGCAATATTTTTCTTTTTATAACCGGCTCCAGCATCAGCAACAGCCCTGCTGTTTTAACAGTGTTGGCGACCATGACTTTCCAAATTGTAGAGCCATGGTAATCTCGGGAAGACAAGTAAAAACGGTAGTTTCCCATTGCTTTCCATCTTGATTCGGGGTGCATCTCCCCCAGTGAATTAAACGTGGCCCCAGATACCAACCTAAAAATTTCAACGACTTGGCGTTGTACATACAGCACCTAGCCTTCCCAAATGGTCACCCATCTGGCACTGCCTAGGCTCATTGTTGCTTAACTTTGGTGATCTGGCGAGAACTGGTGTGTCAATGTGATTGTATAACTGGCTTAGGGATATAAAAAAATGTTTCTCAAATTTATTGAATATTTTGAAAATAAATAAAAGTATTTTTCTGACAACAATATCCTTTTTTTTTTCAGTTTATTCACAATTCAAATATAACTGAAATAATAATTTTGGTGCTTTTTTCCTTGGTATTGTAACTGTAAAGAAACACCGAGTTTTGTTTAACAACGTAGGCCAGCATTTATTAGAACTCTTTCCTTTCTATTTGGCAGTAAGCCACACTTCATCTGCCAGTTTGTGTTATTGCCTCTAATGTTAACCAGTATTTGTTTGTTGTTCCAAATTTGGCATTATCTTACGTTTTCTAGCTATATACTTTAGCATATCTTTCATTATTATTATTTTTTTTTTTTAAATATACGTTTGCTGACTTTTTGGAAAGTATTCAAATGCTAAACTAGAAATGATAAAATCATTCGCTGTTATGTTTCAGATTTCTGAACACTTTAACTTGGAAGCTAAAACAAGAAATCGACAACGGCTAAACAGGATATATTTTTGGTGAACTAGGGGGGGGGGAATGTATACTTCCTTACACTTTTTTTTTAAATTTCTGAAACTAATCCTGTTTTCGTTTTTGCAGAGGGTGCGTGAAAGATACCAACAACAAATATTTTTCTGTTAAGAATAAAAATTCTCTGACTGTAAATGGAAGCTAAGTTATTAGTGCATTCAACTGTGAAAGTGAATTCCAAGGTCTGCAGTTCAGCGTTAAGATTAACAAGATTAAAGGAAAGGGATTAAATTCAAATCCTTTAAAATAAAAATTCTTTTTTCTGCTTTTTTTGCTTTAAGGTGCATAACAATGCCAGAAAAATATCCACACTAATTTGATTAAATGATACAAAATCTCTCGAAATATGTTAAGTTATTTCTTTCAAAATGTTCCAAATAATATTCTAAAAAAAAAAAAAAAAAAAACGACCATGATTACGACAAAGGGTTCTTTTGTCATACATGTTTAATGGCCTGCTTTTCTTTATCGTCAGTTTCGTCTAGTAGTTTCTATGCAAATTAAGCTCCTTTCGATACAGAAATCACACAAGGCGACGTTCTTGAGAATTTCTTAAAGGTTTTATTTTTAGAGAGAATGGAGTCAGGAGAGAGTCGCTAAGGTTCTCTCAGCTGATTATTTAGTTATTTAGTTAACTGAAATAGTGATATGCGAACAGAGATATTATGGTAACATTTCGCACTTAGCGATTATCAAAATTTCTACTGCATAATTAGTGGTCTGACTCATACTTGCTCATAGAGACAGACTTCCATTATTGGTGGTCTTTGTTATATGGATCCCATAGAAAGACTGATCTGAAAACCGTTGCTTTCTCTCAGCTCGAAAAACATGTCATTCGTCATCTTGCCTCATATGTCTGTTTTGTGTATTGTTCCTTGCCTCAACTTTAGGAATGATTCTGTTTCACAGATTTAGGTCATTATGGCATGTAGTTAGTGTTATCCAAATCCACACTAGGTAGTTTAATCGCTATGGACAGAGTCCCTTATATGTAACCAAAGTTACTTGAAACTAAATTATATACTGTTATGTTTTCTCTTTTTGCACAATAATCAACTGCTTCTCTATGGCCTGGCATTACGTAAGTCCAGTAGCAATGAGAAACCCGAGGTGACCAGAAGCGCTCAGTTGAGAAAGACTGATTTAATTTTGGAGTTTTCTTTCTCCTAGATAAGTTGTCTACCTAGTTTTGAAACTTTAGCTTCCCTTGAAATTCCTCCTATCGGTATAAGAAAAAGAGCTAGAATTGTTGATTTGTCAAGGATATTGGCAAAAGTGATTTTACTGACAAGTGCACATCCAAATTTACGGCACTTAATATTCTTAAATGGTCACCCATCTAAGTATTGACTAGGTTTAACGTTGCTTAACTTTGGTGATTGCATTTTTATAGATCTTGCTAGTAGGTAAGCACTACTTTTTATAAATGCTATAAAGGTTCACAATGCTGTTCCTTAGAAACAGAAGAGGGGAGAGAGAGAGGGAGAGAGAGATTTATAGTGAGAAGAGCATGAGCAAGATAAAGAGAGAGAACGAAAGTGTGTGTGCGTGTGTGTGTGTAAGAGAACGACAGTGAGAGAGAGAGAGAGAGACAGAGAGAGAGAGAGAGACAGAGAGAGAGGTTGTTTTGGAAACAGAATAAAGTAGGTCAATCTCCAACTCCTTTACATTGAATACTTTTCGCTCTCAGCCATTTCAAATTTTTTGTCTGTTTCTATCAATTTATCTTCTTCCCGCATCTGCTCAACAAGGCTTCCTGCCGATCAGGATGTGACTACCACCGAATTAACCAAACTTAAAAAGAATTCATAAGATCAAAGAAGTTAACTCTAATAATCTTAACTATGTAATTATGGATGATATAGAGAAGAAGTCAAGTAATTGTACACACCAGCACATGTGGATCAAAATATTTATTAGGATGAAATCCAAACACGATTCAAGCAATTGTCAGCTTCTCTTGGCAAAGGAAATTATTTACATATGCAAATGCATCTAAAAAAAGAAAAAAAAATCCCATGGTACTCAGTACACCAGGACAATGTTGAGCAGCGTTTCTGTAGATAAAAAAGTAAAATTGGCGGACAACTGTATTGAGTCATCTTCGTTGTGGTTGTGGTGTAACTAAAAGAAAAATGAGAGTGAAGAATATTACTAAATTATTACGTCCATAAGAACAAAAGGTTAGAAAATCCATGAGGTGTTACATAAATAAGGGAGAATAGTTCATATATGAAGGGTATATTTACGTACATAGGTGTGTTAAGCTGTGTATGTAGGTACGTGTGTGTGTGTTACATTCTTTAGTCCACATGTGTCGACCAGAACCATGTTGGAATCTTGGGTCTTCTTGTCAGAGTCGAATCCAGAGCTCAAGTAGCCCGGAGGGATTTTGCTTGCATCCCAAAAGAGAATTTTGGGGGTTGGTACAAGCAATGTGATGAGTTACTGACGATGCCTTCTCCTGCCAAAGAAGAGAGAATAACCAGTATGGTATCCCTTTTATAATCTCCTATCACGTGCTCAGTTCGTTTGAGAGATGGACCCTGATTAGATTGAAAACAGAGATCCACCGCCGCTGTTTCTTTTGTATGTAGTAATGTCATCACAGCTCAAAATTAAAAAAACAACTTTTTCTGGGTCAAACATGACACAGGAAAAATCCTCACTCAAAATGCTGACTATTTATTTGATTCCATGGCAAGGAATACAAAGAAAAAGAAATTCGACTGATCCTCGTAAATAAGGCTAAAAACACAAAATTACAGATAATATATGGAATGTGTGGAAACTTAGTAAGTAAGGATTTGTTTTACTTCTACTTAACGTGCGTGTATAGAACCCAGTTTGCTTATAGTCTGTGAACATTAACATTACTTGAATTCCCAATGTTCAGGTTTAAATAAGGTTTCTTTAAAACAGAACAGTCACTGGTTATTTTGTCGTATGTGTTAGAGAGAGAGAGAGAGAGAGAGAGAGAGAGAGAGAGAGAGAGAGAGAGAGAGAGAGAGAGAGAAAGACAGACAGACAGACAGACAGACACATTTTGCACGCTGCTCCTCCTTCCCCATTGAAATCTCGCTAACTAAGAATGATTGAAAAGTCTCGGACGGAAATCAAGTTGTTTCATTGATTTTCACTAGGGTGACTTCTGACCTTTAAACTTTTTCACTATAACACTGCCCTTATTATATTTAACAGGGTGAGTACATAGGTTGTATGAAGATGATACGATGCGTGTGTAATGTTAAAATGAGTGTTAGAAGATTAAACTTGGACGGTATCGCGAGATGCGTGCAGAAAATGAGATTTCCAATGTATCGCCATGTTGAAAGAATGGATGAGAGTTCTTGGGTTAGAAGATGCATAACAATTGAGATAGCAAGGTCAGTTCACAGATAAAGGTCAAGGAAAACATGGGAATAAGTGATAAAGATCGTCTTGAAAGAAAGAGAGATAAATAAAGACCTGACCAGAGATAGTTTTGTTTCGAAGTCAATTTCCTACAGCCATCCAAGACATACCAGCATGTAAGAACAACGTGAAATGGAATATTTTAGGAAAGTAGAAAGTGAACCTTGAGTTTACTTTTGGCAGCCTCATATCTCTCGTTTATCTTATTTTTATCCTTTAGTCCTCACATGCCACGAGCGATGTTTCTGACAAAGGGGAAAATTGCTGTTTTCTGTTTATCTCACACTTATTATTGGCTATTTTTTGACATTGAAGTAGTATTGTTTAGCTCCTTACATCAAATGGCTTCATGTCTTGCCTGGAGCAATTTCCATAAAAAAATATATAAGATGATGAGGATTATGATAATATAGAGAGATCAGCTATCAATGATCACACGTGGAAGGAGTGGGGGTGGGGGTTTCTTTAAAAGCCATTTGGAGCAAAACGTCAATAATACATAGAAAACGATAGAGGAAAATAAGATATTTAGAAAGGATTTTTCAATATTCTAGGTTGTTCAAACATCATCAATCAAACTAGTATAGATCTAAATTCGATATGGGAACTGCTGATTCAAAAAGATACCGCCAAAGTTAAAAACAAAATCAAAATGTAACACACACCTTTACTAAACAGTCCATGTAGCGTAAAAGATCAATAAATATAGGTAAAATAAGATTTTTGAAAGCGTTTGCTTATATGCTAGGGATGTCTAAACGTTGTGTAATCGAACCTGTATTTTTGTATACTAATGAGTCACCACATACCAAGGCCAAAAGTCACTCAAGAATACAGATTAATAAGAGTGTTACTTGAATGAGGAAAGAGTACGATGAGATGATTGAAAACGATTACTGGAATGAATAAAGAACGGCTTGATGAGTATTTGCTGACATTAGACTTGAAGATCATGTTGTACTTTGCAGGGAAGCAGTCTATGGAGTGGGAGATATAAATTCAGTATGGGAATCGTAGATTATAAAAGATGTAACCAAAGGGGAAAAAATGTTTTAAATCAACAAATGTTTATGAAATTACTAGACAAATACCCGTCCCAGGTTGAGTAAAATTAATTCACAGAATTGAACAGTTTTGCATCACTTCTATATCGCTATGCGAAGATTTAAGCGAGTATATAATGCTGCTGTACCTTATGTCTAGAACACTTATTTCAATTTTGATCAAAATTCACTAGGAGTTGGATTCTAAAAATGTTTAAAATTTAAGGCGTAATCTCGTTTAATTGATTTACACTGACTAGAGATCATTCAATGCAAATTTGAAATATTTGAACTTTCAAACGGAAGGTTGTGCTTACATTATGCTCCCTAGAACCCTTTAAAGTACCTAAAATAAACTGAAATTTGAAGAATATTTATTAATTGATGTCTAATACCTATTGTTATAATTTCACAAAAAATTGGAAGTATTTGAATTTTCACAAAGGGCCGCCGCCATCTTTTTATTCTCTTTGTATAAAATTAAATTAATATTATGCCCCCCCTTTACGTTTAATTTATTAATCTATTATATTTATCTGATTTCAATATGTCAGTAACATTAACATACACAAATAATCAACAAAGATTACATTTGAATACAAGACAAAACATCATAAATGAACAATAAAAATATTAATACTTGTGTTATGTTGATTAATCGGACTATTATTCTCATCTTCGGTGTTATTAGCACAACGTTTCGGTCGCTGCAACCTGCGACCTTCTTTGGGTGTTGAAGACAAGCTTCTTTTTCTCTACTAAGGAAAAGAAGGTTGGCTCTGCATTACAAGTATTCGAACCATGGGTTTGAGGGTGGGTCCGTAGATCATAAAGAAGGTTCAATCTTCAGGGGTCACTAAAATATTTTTTTAGGGCTTTCCTATGACTCAATTTTTCGGGATATCTATACTAATTGTTAATATTAGTGAAAAAAATGTTTTATGAAACAGAAGATCGATACCCATGCATAATCTTCTTTTTTTTTTTTTTAAACATAATGCAAGGGAGGGGAGCAATTCCAACTTCCTTAATAGAGAAAAAGAAACATGTCCTCAACACCCGAAGAAAGTTGCAGGTTGCAGCGACCGCAACGTTGTGCTAATAACTAGGCTAGGATAACAGCATATTCTTTTCATTGTTTTTACTCTCGAGTGTGTATCCGTTGATATCATATACTTTTATATGGAGTGATGTTGTTCTCGGTTGATTAACTTTGGCTGTGTCGGATATATACTCGAGAGTCAAAACAATGATAAGAATATGCTGTTGTCATAGCCCTACCAATAACACCCAAGATGAGAATAATAGTCCAAATCACATTTCATCTAAAAAATTCAGAATTACAATTAAAATATTAATATTGGAAAAATAATCTATATAATATTCTGCTTGTTACTTCCTTAATTAGTTTGTATGTTACACTTGGAGAAAGGTCAAATTCAATTTTTAGAAAGCCAAATTACTTAAAAAATGGCCAAATTGGCGAAAAAGAAATGAAAACACCGGGGCAAACAATCTCATATTGTAAGAAGAAACTTATCAAAACAAATGAGGTGCAAGAATTGTAAACGAATGATTTCTGAATCGAAGAGCGCCAAGCTCTTGAATTAAATAAATAAATAAACAGAAAAAAATACCACGCATCACCCAAATAATAAAAACATTACATCAAAAAAAAAAAAAAAAAAAAAGAAAGAAAAAGAAATTGAATTAACGTTTCAACATTTGAACAACGCTCGGCTTAAACCAATGATTGCCGATCACGCCCAATCCATGCTCGATGGGAAGCGAATCATTGCGAATCTGACGCATGCACATAAAATGAAAATGTCTGCTACGGGGACTAAGCATTTTAAATGTAAATTTGCCGATGTCTGTACGCGATAGACATGTATGTAAACAAAGATATTACTCGCTATAAACCATCCCTGATGCATAAATATTATTTCCTGAGAATTTCAGTGCTATGTGACGAGTAGTTTAAGAGTTTACCTGTTAGATATTTACACACATACATGTATTGTTTTATTTATATAGAAGATAGTAGATAAGTCACTAGCAGTGTCAGAAATCCCCATTAAAAAATGCGTGATAAAAACTTTAATAATTGGACTTACTATCTTACAAAGCTTATAACTACTTGAAAAATGTAATTCAAACCCTAATTTTTTTTCAATAAAAGGAACAAAGACCAAATTTTAAAATAATAACAGGTTTAATGGCAAAATATGCAATATTTGTTTTTTTTAAATCGTTTTTTTTTAAAGATTTCAAGAAAATCAACGAATTTTAACTTACTTCGAATATAAATTCCAAAAAATCACTTACCTATAAAAATACTAATCAATGGGTACTTCCATTCTTCATTATTAAGAATTTATCCATATTTATATTCCATGTCCTTTTTAAATAAAATACTTTTTTAAGCAAATGGAATAAAGGGAAACAAATGCCTTCTTTTCTTGGAGTTGAGAACTTCGGTGGCCTTAAGCGCCAGAATTAATCTCCCTTTCTATTGCTGGCTGCAAACAAAAGTTAGTAAATATGGGCTATCGTAATGTGAAAAATGATCACATTTCACTTATCAGTTTTTGCGGTTAAAAAAAATTCCACTCGACCGATTTTTACATAACTTTTGATTTAATATATTTTATTTCTTCTTTATGGAGTGATTTTTTTTTTTAAATAAAAAACCCAAACAACATTGAATGAAGCAGAAAAAAATTGTAGGTATTTAATCTTTTCAGGACAAAATTTTAAAAATGTGAGGTTTCACTTAAAAAAAAAATCAACGTGTTTTAAAAAAAAAAGGTTTTAAACTTTTGACTTTACAGGTAAATTTGCACAAAACTATTCTTTGTTTTAAATTAGATTATTTTATTTATTGATCTTTTATCTTCAATTTGTGATATATAAATCTGAGGTGAGAAAATTAATTATTTTCATTTTAATAGACATTTCAAAATGGGGGGGGGTGAATTTAAAAAAACAACAACTTTTGGCTAGAATATTATATTCGGTTTATTGGAAAGAGCATAAAATTTCACATTAAACCTGCAAATATTGTAAAAATTGAACACGGAAAAATCTTGATAGATTTTTAAATGGAAAAAAATTTAACTCGTAAAATTCAATTCACTTTATTGCGTAAGAAAAATGGCTGCATGAGCGCACACAGGCACTTTGTAAACACTGTTGTTTTTTTTAAATAAAAAAATAATATTTCTATTATCTTTCAAAAAACTTTAATAGTTGATTTTGGAAGTATATTCCATAAAGAAATTAAACAAACCAAAAAAAGAGAAATTACGAGTTTTGTGTTAAGGGTGTCAAAAATTCCCCCAAAACTCTGACACACCTAATGAGTCACCACTTATCATTCGGGAGTTTGTCAGGTGGACGATGAGGCAAAACCGCGAGAATTGGTAACAATGATTGAAACTGACCAGAATTTGATTATGTAAAGGAATTTGTTTACATTAGAGTTGGAAACGACTATGTTGTAGTCAGCTGGAAAGCACCTCTATGGTATTGTTCTTCACAGACGGGCAGTTCTAGGAAAAGAAACTTTACTGATGAAAGATCAGTTTATTTTTAGGTACACAGAGGTAGAAAGGGAAATTATTTACAGCGGTTGTAACTAGACGAGTTTTTGTTGTGAACGGAGAAAAGTCGTAGATTGAGGGCTCAATCGACCACGTGCCATTTAAATAACGACAGAGCAGAGAGAGACTCGCCACATTTCTGTGGCTGTAGAGAAAAGAAGAGGACATATCCACTAGATTTCAAAGTTGGTTTTGTACTCTGTCAAGGCAGAAAAGAATGATGATCTGAGTAGCACTTCCCCAGATGTGGTAAGACATGTTTGACTTTTGTAGAGGCAGAGGATTGTGTCAGATGTGAGGTATTTTTTTAGAGCGGTGGAGTGATCCAACCATTTTCCAAATGACCTTAGCAAAAAGCCTGGTTACTTTTCTATTTCAAGTCTGTAATGAAAGTCTGCCCAGAAGTTTATTAAAGCAGAGTTTTCCTTAAGAAGAGAGCCATTCATTTCAACTGAGGTAAAGTGAGCAATAGAGCAGTTGTGGTGAAAGGAGAGAAGCTTGGTTTTAGACATTAATATATATATATATATATATATATATATATATATATATATATATGTGTGTGTGTGTGTGTGTGTGTGTGTGTGTGTGTGTGTGTGTTTTAATAGAAATATGTTTGACTTATACTTTCGAACGGGGATAAATATCATTTTTAAAATATATTATCATATAAAAAAAAACTTCCTAACAGAAATAATAAACTTGAAGCATTCTTTTAATACAAAAAAGTTTTAATGGAATTTAATAAACTTAAAGGAAAGAAATGAACAATTTTGAACACTTACTAAACTTACTCGATACTAAGCGTTTGACTTCTGATAAAAATCTCGCCAAAATTTATGAATAATACTGTGACAAGTTTTATTTATTAAGAGATCAAACAGAAAAAAAAATCCTGTAAAAATTATTTGTTTAACAGTTTGGCTAAAAAAACAAAAAAATGAAGTTTCAACTTTCTGATAAAAATTTAACTTTTTTTTTAGATCCTTATATATACAGTTAAAAGATAAATAATTCAACATTATTTGCTGTATTATCAAGAAAAAGGATTATAAATAAATCTCATTTTAAAATTATTTGAAAACGGGTGCATTTTTAACTTAAAATTAAAGTCACATGTGAATTAGTAATTAAATACACTCAACAAATATACAACTTCAGTATTTTCCCAGCAAAAATCATCCGTTTTCCAAATGTGTCCAAATGTAAAATAATTTTTTATCTTTTGGAAAATAAAATATAGTCACTTTTCGGCCAGTTTTATGAATCCTGCGACAGTTTCTTTAAGAATTGAAACAGAAACTTCATAATAGTCAGTACCATGGGTTCATGACCGTAGAACTAAACGTGTGACATTGGCAGGTCACTTGACTTTTAGTGACATGGCATACTATCAAGGAAGTCATGCATAGTGTATTTTTTTAAAAGTATTATGATTGGAGTGTTGTCAAAAAGGTTCTTGATAATTTTGGCAACATATATACAAATATACAGATGTCACTCAGAGTATTTTAAGCAATAAGAGGAAATTCAGGTGCTAAACGGCCCTAATCGAAAAGGGGGAGATTTGATGCAAAGTTCTTTGCAAAAAGTTTGATTTTGGCGGATGCTGGAAAGATGAAGAAGGAGACAATGACAGTTTTAAAATATATTTGACTATGAATTAACTTTTAATTAAATCACACTCCCATAACTATGTTAGTTGTTCAGGTTGTATGAAGACAAACAGAAAAGGCGTTATTTCTATGACCAACCATGACAGTGTCCAGACATTAAATTAATGAGCGAAGACTTGGTTAGTCTGAGTGCACATTGTCTAAAAAGATGTCAAATAATGTTTTGAATCGTCCATACTGTCAACTGTAAGAGTTAACTTTTTTTCTATTTCTGTAAGCTCTGTTGGCCAATTTGCTTACAATTTTTTTTTTGATTGCCAGATTAGTTTGTGTATGTGTGTGTATGTGTGTGTATGTATGTGTGTACGTATGTGTGTGTGTGTGTGAGAGAGAGAGAGAGAGAGAGAGAGAGAGAGAGAGAGAGAGAGAGAGAGAGAGAGAGAGAGAGAGCAAGAATATAAATAAGTATTGTGAGCTAAAAATAAAGGCTTATTTCTAATAAGGATATCTGAAAATGGTTCTTGTCATACTAACCACGGTTTGCCTTGGCACCATTCTGATAACCCAGATTCTCTCCCGAAAGATCAGTTTGTCTTAAACAAATATTTAGACGGTATACAAATTCAATATCGTTTTATATGGCTTGCTGCACTTTGCTGTTTCTTTGACAATAAAATTGATTGATTGATTAATCTTTCTTTGTTAGGATTATGTATGGTCCGGCTCAATCCTAAGAGGTGCGCCTTTCTGGCATTACCTTCCCCTTCTGGATTTTAGAATATCAGGCGTGAATGTGGGTGGACGTCGACACCTCTCTGCAGGAGTTGCAAACACCTAATGTTGTCATCTCCCCTAATGGGGATATGCATGCGACTGAGGACCGCTTGTGAATTTCATACTCCCATGAAACATGCTCATTCAGAGGAAGCCGTTTAAAGCTACATTAGGGTTAATGCCACAGTTTCATTTTTAGTCTCTTATTGCATATCACTTAAGACGTACTTACCAGGGAAGGCCGATGAGTTAATACTTTTGTAATCAATCAGATTCCACCCCCCGCGGAAGCTGGTTCTATCCACCCACTACCATGTAAAGCCGATTTAATATCTAACTTTCCTACAGTGGGAAGCTGGTAAATAATGGAATTGAAAGTTGAAAAATATCAGAAAAAAGTAACCAGTACATTATTTAGAAAATGCAATACTAGATGGCTCAGTCGCATTTTTCTAACGCCTAACTGGGATTAATCCATACGAAAAAAACAAAAAACAAACACACAATGAACATAGAAAGGAAATAATTCCTACATAATTTCAATATGTCAGACGGTTTGAGTGTCCATTGGCTTCAGACACACGCACAGACAGACAATAAATAATTAAGTAGATAGGTATATGCGGATATGTATATATATAAACTTTATATATATATATATATATATATATATATATATATATATATATATATATATATATAGAGAGAGAGAGAGAGAGAGAGAGAGAGAGAGAGATAGGAATGAATAAGAAGCTTGTATATATATGAGAGTAAACATTTTTTAGCAATATTGGTTTAAAAATGAATAAAATCTTGTCTCAACAAAGACATTATACATTTCTTTTTATGACTGTGCCTTTGTGTGTTTCAATATCCTGTTTCTCTCTTTTTGTGAACTCGTAGTTCTGTTTAGAGTGTAAAGTGGCCATACATTTCCCATCGGCAGAAACCAAAGGCATTTTAGACTTAATAAAAATAATAATAATGATGATGATGATGATGATGATAATAATAATAATAATAATAATAATAATAATAATAAGAAGAAGAAGAAGAAGAAGAAGAAGAAGACTGAATCCAAATAATGAATTAAAAAGAGATAAACCCCCATTCCTACCAATTTGGAAGACAAATATGACACATCTTTCAACCCTAATAATTTCATCAAGTGCTATTTTACAGTTTGAATATATATATATATATATATATATATATATATATATATATATATATATATATATATATATATATAAAGTTTGTTAAACATAACTGCAATATCAACATATGGTGACTGTCAGTTTCTTGCTTTGCATCCATCAGGCCATCTTCGATGAATACAACGGAATAAATCTGTTTATACTCTTCAAACTTCTTTCACTCCTCTCTTCACACACACACACACACATACGTTTCTTTAAGCTAACACAAAGGTTTATATTGTAGCTCAATAGCGTACTACTAGGGCTCTTAATTTAACATCATGTAAACATTAGTATTCGGAGAAACATTCCAGATTTCTATGTATTCTTTGAATAATTAAGTATAACATGATTATATATATATATATATATATATATATATGAGAGAGAGAGAGAGAGAGAGAGAGAGAGAGAGAGAGAGAGAGAGAGAGAGAGAGATGAATTTAGTGAAATAAAAAATTAGCTGTATTATTTACATCAGTTCCAGGAATTATTGTTGAATCCTTAGAATTTTGTTGATTCGAATTGACTATATAATAATAACTACCGTTTTGATACCTGCAACATTTCCGAGTATATGAGCTTGGCTTAATCACTCTTATATTTTAGGTCCTGGATATGACCTTAAACTATATCCAGTGGTGAGACCCCAGCTTGCGGGCTTTGGGGAGTGTGGAGCCACCCTTTAATTACCATTGCTCCCAGGTCCACTGACCCGGAGTGGTAGTACCTGTTAGGGTCCCAACTATGGGTTAAATAGAAAATGATTTGAAAACAACAAATATATTCTATTAAAAATTTTTCTTCAATCTTTGGATTCGGCATTAAATAACCCGAAAAGGGTTGATATGCCGTAAAACAAAAACAACCAACCAATCTTATATTTTAAGTTGAGATAAAAGCTTGATCTTTTGTCTACTACCAAAGTCTTTAGATTTGGGATCTATTCACATTAGTAACTAAAGTTTTCTTGTGAAATTATTTCATTTTTCTTAAACTATATTTTAGTAAAAAAATAAAAATATTAAAAACCATTCTATGAAAGACCCCATTATTTTATTATACCACACCTGTTCAAACTGAAACATGCTTATCACAATATTTTTATGTGGATCAGTATTAAAAAAAAAAAACCTTGTTAAACTTTGTGACATATTTCCATTCTATGTAGGACAAGCGTGAACGTGAACCCCATAATTTTATTATGCCACATTTCTTCAAACTGTAACATAATTATCAAAGTATATTTACACGGACGGATATCAAAAGTCTTTGTTAAACTTTGTGGCATATTTTCATTCTATGGAGGCCAGGCGCGAACATATACCCCACAATTTTATTATACCATCCCTGTTCAAGTTGAAACATACTTA
Source organism: Euprymna scolopes (assembly GCF_053919585.1). Taxonomy (NCBI): domain Eukaryota; kingdom Metazoa; phylum Mollusca; class Cephalopoda; order Sepiida; family Sepiolidae; genus Euprymna; species Euprymna scolopes. The sequence continues at coordinate 95,792,273 of NC_136482.1, read as the reverse complement.
TCAAAGTATTCTTATGCACATTTATATAAAAAACCATTGTAAAAGTTTTTGTTTTTATTTCCAGACCCCACAATTGTAATAAACTATGTAACATAGCCATTTTTGCTCCTTGATACTTCTATCATTGTATGTGGTCAGTTTAGTATAATAATGTTGTGGTTGCAAGGTTGAACAATAATTAGTAAGGAAATACAATGAAGACGCAAACAACAAGATAACGCAATAATAAGTGTATTAAAGAAAAGGTATATTTACAATATGTACAAATGACGGTGTCGAGTCAGAGAGTCTTGGTGGGAGGACATGTACGCTCTTCGGCGTCACTTCTGGTGGCATGTGAGTAAGACACACCAAGGCCAACCTAGGCTTGCCATTTATATGTTATGTTATTCGCATATGCAAATAAGTGGTTGCCACCACAACACCCCCCTCCCAAGATTTGAAGTCACACAGATTTCAATATCTTTTTCTTTTTGGGTTTACCATTAATGGTTCATTCACTTTTCTTTTCCTACCTGATCTTCGGGGTTCAGGTGCATTTTGAGGCGGTTCCAAATTAAAAGATTCGTATATGATATCTATGGTGTCCTCCTCTTCGACTGTTGTCGTATCATCATCATCTTGGATATGACGTTTTTTTTATCTGATTTAGGTGCCTTTTATGTATATTCTGTGGACCTTTAATCATGTATGTACAATCACCAATGCGTTTATCCACTACTCCACATTCCCAGTAAGATGTGTTATTTCTGTAGCACTTAAAATATACTCGATCTCCCGAGTTATATTTCTTTCTTCTCGTGTGTGTAGTGTTTCGGATAATTGCCTGCCTTGGCAATAGTTTGTCAAACGCTGATTTTACCTTTCTGGCAAACATTAGATCAGCTGGTGATATGTTTGATGGTGTACTAGGATGTGGTGTAATCCTATATACTTGCAAGAATTGTTGCAAAGCTTTTTCTGTTGGTGTTCCAATGGATTTCTTTAATGCTCGTTTTAGCGTGTCCACGAACCTTTCCGCGAGGCCGTTCGACCTTGGATGATACGGCGGAGTCGTGATGTGCTTCACTCGGAACGTGTCGCAAAATTCCTTAAACTCTGCGGATGTGAACTGCGTTCCGTTGTCAGTGACCAGTGTGTCTGGTACACCGAATCTTGCAAACAACTCGTGTAGGAACCCTATTGAGTTGTTCGTTGTTGGATTCCTGCAACGCATTACCTCCGGCCATTTTGTGAAACTATCCACTACAATTAAATAATAGTTTTCACCTACTGGACCAGCGAAGTCCATGTGGATTCTCCACCATGGTTGGTCGGTTTTCGGCCAAGGTTTGTGTACTATAGGTGGAGATTTTGCCGCTAACTGGCATCCTTTACATTTATCAATTGTTGTCGCTATGTCAGTGTCCATGTTACGCCAGTACACGTAGCTTCTCATTAACGACTTCATTCGATTTATCCCTGGATGTCCTGTGTGGAAATCTCTTAACATCCTATTCTGCAATGTTTTGGGTATTACCACTCTCTCGCTGTACAGTAACACATCGTCACATATGGAGAAAACTTCCTGCACCTTTGTGTCCGTTATAATTTTCTCTTTTATGTCCTTTATATATTCGTCTTTCTCGGCTTCCCTTTTAATGTCCGACAAAGTTACGGGTAGTTCCTTAATGATGTTTGCTACCATATTTTTTATTTCAACATTTGTCCGAATTGCTGCAATGACTGATTCTTCCAGATTGTGTTTCTGTGGTATCAGTCTTGACAGTCCATCCGCATGGCAAATCTTTTTTGATGCTAGATGTTGTAGCTGGAAATCGTAATTAAGTAGTATTGTACCCCAGTGCAGCAATCTATTTGCGGTGTATACCGGCAATCCTTTTTTTGATCCATAGATCGTGACTAACGGTTTATGGTCGGTTTCAAGTATGAATTGTCTACCATATAAATATCGGTGAAATTTAGTCACAACAAAGATTATGCTCAACGCTTCTTTTTCGATTTGTGAATATGCCCTTTCGGCTGGTATCAGCGTTCTCGAAGCGTGCGCTATTGGTTTTCTAGACCCATCCGGCATAATATGTTGAATGCATGCTCCTAAGCCGTAGGAGCTAGCGTCACTAGCGACGACTATTTTTAAGTTTGTGTCAAAGTGCGTTAAGAATAATTTGGATGTTAGTGCGCTCTTTATTTTGTCAAAAGCGGTTTGACATTCTTGCGTCCAGTTCCACGGTGTATCCTTTTTAAGCAGATTATTTATGGGGCTCGCAAGTTATGCATTCCTTCAATAAAAGATTGGTAATAATTTGCGAGTCCTAAGAAACTCTGCAAGGTTGTTACATTATCGGGTGCTGGCATATTTTTTATTGCTGCAGAACTGTCTGGGTCTGGACGTCGTCCATGTCTGTTTATTATGTGTCCAAGATACTTAATCTCGCTCATACAAAAGTCACATTTACTTTCTTTTACTTTAAAGCCGAATTCTTGTATTCGAGTAAATACTTGTTTCAAATGTTCCTTATGTTCTTCTAGGGATTTGCTCCTGACAACAATGTCGTCCAGGTATGCACATGCGCACTCAATACCACTTAGCATGGTGTCCATCGCTTGCTGAAAGATGGCAGGCGCTACTTTGATGCCAAAAGGCAATCGGTTGTATTTGTATAATCCCTTATGCGTATTGATGCATAGTATTTTTGAGCAATTCTCCTCGACCGGTATTTGCAAATACGCGTCGCTCAAGTCTATCTTGGAGAAGATATTACCCCCATTCAACTTCGTGAATATTTCCTCTGGGCTTGGTAGGGGGTAATGGTGATCTTTTAATAGGGAGTTGACCCCGGTCGAAAAGTCTGCGCACACTCTAACTTCATCATTCTTTTTCTTTACGTATATGGTGGGGGCTGCCCACTCGCTGTGTTCTATTTTTGATAGAATTCCCGTCTGTTCCAATCTATTTAATTCTTTATCAATCTTTTTCAACCCAGCGAACGGAACATTTCGCTTTTTTCTAAAAATTGGGCTGGCGTTTTCTTTAAGTTCAAACGAGGCCTTGAATTTATTGCAGCGACCTAAGTTAGTCGTGAATGCCTCAGGAAATAATTCTTTTAAATCGTCTTTTATATTTACTGTTGTTGGAGAAGAACATTCTAATTTTTTACAGAATGTATTGATTGGCTTATCCCATAGTCCGAATTTCTCAATTAAATCTATTCCAAACAGATTTTCACTATTTTTTAGTACGAATATTTTTAATTTCTTCGAAATCCCTTTCAATTTTATCGGGAGGACAACTTCTCCTTCAAATTTTATACCACCACCAATTACCGTCCGGGCTGCTTTATTAGTTTTCATCAATGCCGGTTTTCCCAACTTTTCCCACGTATTCAGGTTTATTATAGAAACATCGGAGCCGGAGTCGAGTTGTAACTTTATTGATGTTTTAAATATTTCCACTTTTACGTATTTTCGCCGATCTTTGTCTAATTTTGTATTTGATTTTGTTTGCTGTACTCTCTTTCTGGTGTAATCTTTATCTGCAGCAATCGCTTTTGTGTCCCACCTTCTTACAAATGTAGCATTTTTTTCTTCTTATAAGGACAATCTGATTCCCAATGCTTTTCTGCACATCTCTTACAGTTATATCTAGGAAGGGGCTTGTTATATTCTGTACTATATTTATGGTTATTATCTTTGGAATATCCCGTTCCATTGCTTTTCTTTGTAAAGTTCTTGGTTGGTGCGTATGGTTTTCTAACTTTTCTTACATATGCCACTCCGGATTCTTCTATATTTTTTGAATCCTTTTTTAGTGTAATGGCCCTTTCACAGTCCTCTGCTAGTTTCTGGAGGGTTAAATCTTGCTCAGATTCCAGCTTAGACAACACTCGTCTGCGTATTTCTGCATTTTTCGTGGAAACTAACCCTTGAGCGAAGATTAGACATTTAAAATCTTCTACCGTTAGTTCTGCAAGCTTAAAATTATCGCAGTTTTTATTGACAACTGATGCGTATGTCAAATAATCTTGGTTGTCCATCTTTCTTAGATTCATGCACAGCCATCTTTTATGAAAAAGAGATATATTTGGATTAAATAATTCTTTTAATAATTTTACAGCTTCCATGAACTCTAATTCCGCAGTTTTTTTTTAGGTAATATGTAATCTACGAATTTGCTGTGTTCTGATGTACCCAATTTTCTAAGTAAGAGGCTCACTTTCTGACTATTTGGCCAATTTTTACAGTCCAGTTAAAAAACATCCTCGTATCTTGTGTAGTATACTTCAAAATTCTTCTCTTCCTCAGGCACATAATGAAATGTGTCCATGCTATTAAAAATAGTTGTATGGGAGAAATTAACACTATCGACATTTTCTCGATTACTCTTTAGTAGTTCCAGTGTTTTAGCAAAACGTTCCTCTTGTCTTTCTTCATATTCCAATTGTAGTTTCTTATGCCTTTCTTCCTGTTCCAATTGCAGTTTTTTCTGCTTTAATTGTGCCATTTTCTGCTTTTCTTCTTGTTCCTGCTGCCATTTCAATAATCTGTCCTCTCTCTTTTCCTCGCGGTCAGCCTGTGCCTGTATTTGTGTTTGCAAAAGCTCGTTTTGTGTAGCTTGTGTTTGCAAAAGATCGTTTTGTGTAGCTTGTCTGCGTTCATCCCGCTCAGCCTGTGCTTGTAAAAATTGCATGAACATTTTTGATAAGTCTTCCATTTTTTTTTTTTTTTTTTTTTTTTTTTAGTGTGTAGTTAAAAAAAATATTGTACCATGTACCATATACACTGGTTTGGGTTACAACAAAAAAGCAAATTGCTGTAATCTCCTGTTTTCAATAATAATATCGCTGCTTGCAATAATATATTCTTTTTGCGAGTTACGCTGCAAAAAAAAAATAAAACAGGTTTATCTGGAATCACGAAATGGAATTGACTTTCCGTTTTTAGGCACTTACTAATAAGTAACTCTTTCCACAAAATAAAAGTTTTTTTTTTTTTTCGAGTCACAATTGAATAAATGTATGCAGTACATTTAGTTCTTTGAGTTTTTTTTTCCTCTAGTATTTTAGTAATTAAAATACCTCTTAAATTGAGATTACCTTTTTTTTCCATGACGTTTTACTGTATTATCCGTTATTCAGTGACAACTTCAAGAAAAAAAAATCCTTTCCTTGAATTTTAGTTTTAGCTGTGGTATTTCCTTTTAGTACCGACGTCAACCAAAACATTAATTAAAAAGTCCTTTAGTTGTTGTTTTGTTTACGGAGAACAGTAATTAGAATCCACTGGTGAACTTTTTTCGTAGGTTACTTCCTTGCTTTTCGTAATACGGGTCTGACCTGTCGTTTTTGCGATAGAACAAAGTTCGCTTTTGGTTTGCAAGTTGGTCCTTTAGTAAGATTTGTCGTGTAGCGACAAACAAAAATTCACTTTTACATTCGTTTGCAAGTCGGATTCCCAGAAAACGGCGTAAATTGTCGCTTTTGCCACGTTAGAGTTTTTTTTTTTTTCACTTGAGTTGAAACTTCTCTTTAGCATAAAATCCGTTTGCTCGTCAACACTTTGCATTCCTTAAAAAAAATGGTCAACCTTTGCGTTGTACTTTTTTTTTTTTTTTAAATAGTTCTTCGTCAAACTGTTATATTTGACGCTTCATATCTCGTTGCCAACTGTTGTGGTTGCAAGGTTGAACAATAATTAGTAAGGAAATACAATGAAGACGCAAACAACAAGATAACGCAATAAGTGTATTAAAGAAAAGGTATATTTACAATATGTACAAATGACGGTGTCGAGTCAGAGAGTCTTGGTGGGAGGACATGTACGCTCTTCGGCGTCACTTCTGGTGGCATTTGAGTAAGACACACCAAGGCCAACCTAGGCTTGCCATTTATATGTTATGTTATTCGCATATGCAAATAAGTGGTTGCCACCACAACAAATAATAAACAATATTAGAACCTATTCGTGTACAAACACACACACACAACTTTATTATATATATGTTGCATAGGGGGGGTTTCATTGGCAGAGTCTTATTATACGCGCAGTCTTAGAAGAGTCTTATTATAAGTGATGGATGTTGTAAGACTCAGAGAGAGAGAGAGAGAGAGAGAGAGAGAGAGAGAGAGAGAGAGAGAGAGAGATGTTGTAAGAGACTTGATAGATTGTTCATGTTAGGAGAGATTCTTAGATATGAAAATGTTCATTTCTTTGCTTGTGTAGATTAGAAGGAGAAGGAAGCTCTTTGAGTGAAGGGATATAGTGTTCAGACAGTTCGGACATGATGATGTTGAGACGTGTATGTAAATACATATAACACAAATATATAATACAATTGGACTTTACCTTTGTATAAGAATCATAAACACAAGACGAGCTTTACAAAAAACACTTGATGGTTTATTCCTCACACGGCCGTGATTCCATCATCAAGAATTCAAAGTTTCACATTTTTTCTTGAAGTGACGTCTCGCTTCCAGACGTCTGACTGTCCCTGAGTTTTCTCACTGACTGTCTAGTCTAACTAAAGTTTTTCTCTATTCCTAGAACTTTCTATTTTCCGTGACGTCATACACATGTTAAAACATGTGCATTCTTTCACGTGTCCTGGACATACGTGTCCAAAACTTTTCCTATGTCTCAGTAACCTATTTCAATATGTTAAAAACATTATCTTATAAGCTGCATTCTTTCAATTTAAAATTTCATAACAAACTTGATAGTTAACATTCTTTCCTTGAAATATTTATCTATTTCTAAACAAATGTTTGTTTTACATTTTTACATTCTCACACGTAATCTATTTCTAAACTAGATTACGAGGTTCGAATTTGTCTATTGCCATTTCATTTTCATTTTAAACTAAATTCCCCATTTTTATACTTACATGAAAAGGGGACAGCCCTTATCATGTAACATATATATATATATATATATATATATATATATATATATATATATATATATATATATATATATATATATATATAATAAAAATTCTGAAATTGGAACAAACCAAAATTATATGAAAATTATATCTTCATTAACGTTTCATCTTTATTTCAAGACTTCCTCGGGATGCTTGATTTGAATAAAAAAGAAATCAAATATCCTAGGGGTATTACATTTATGTATCTTTATAGAAAAAGGCTTCTTTTTAGTGTAAAAAAGAAAATGATTAACTATTAAAGTAGCAGTATTTTTCAAATATTATGTTTATAACAGTCACAAATAAAATAAAAGATTTGTTTTCTCTTGCGAATTAATACCCCCTCCAACTTGCTGAGTGATCTGGCCACACACTGACTAATCAGCAGGCAAGGCGCATCGATTCCACCTATTTCCTAAGGAACTATTTTAGCCCCTTTGAGAACTCTGGTCAATCACTAGAGAGAAACTGATCAGCAGTGAAAACAGACACCTCTCTTCTCTCGTCCCTGTCCACTGGACACTGCTGCATAAACGATTTTCACTAAAGATAATATATCCATGACATGCATAGATTTCTGAATCTTGTCTTACAATCCCAAAATATTGTCCTATCAATAAGCAATTGATCTTTGCTCCCTCTATTACCTCGTCTACATCCCTTTTATTCCTCAGGTAAGATCTTCTGCTGTTCTAGATATTGGTAACTGTCAGCAGTTTCCACATCAATGGAAAACTTTCTACTCTTAGAGATTTTTATCCTCCCCCCCCCCAAATAAACATGATCCGGTCCCTGTTGATTATGTAGTGGTAGTTTAGTTCTGTGCAGTTCTAGGAGCTCTACCCTCCCCGGTTTTGCCTTCTTTCTTTGAGAAGGGGTTAGTTTATTGCTAACCGCCTGAGGCGCTCTTACTGGGACTGCCCAAGCACTTTTTGCAGATCAGAGTACCCCTCTTCTTAATCTCACTTTCCGACTCTGGTGTCTAAGTTCTTGCAGTGGCAGAGAACTAAAAACCTTCAACCCAGACACAGTCTAACCTTCCACTTTATACCGTCCAAATAAATCCTTTCATTGTTTTGTTTTAAAAGAGGTTTTATTGTTTATTTCGTGCTATGTTCATTTATTTATTTACCGAATAGTCATAGTCATTGTTTCACGACGTTTCGGACAACTATTCCTCTGGCCTTTGTCAGGTGATTAACCGCGACGGGATAGGAATGCCGAGTCTTAACTGCATCCCTTGTAATTACTGCCTTCCACAGTTATTGCCATCTCACCACGTTTTGCCCAACTAATTCCATGGATGACATAGTGGTTTCAATCCTACACAATCTTTAGGCAATGCTCTCCTGGAACTGTAGAGATTTAACGCCTCTATCCACTGCGCCACGCCATTGTTTTTTTTTTTTTTTTTTTAATTCTTCAAAAGGAAGCACCAAAATTTCAGATTATAAAATAAGAATTGTTCGATTTTTAACAGTTGGTTAAACCTACGAGGTAAGTTAAGCGAAAAATACCTCCACCCACACAAGCAAGTTGATATTTCTTGTATTAAAAACTAATAACGAAGGTTAGGAGCAAAGTGTAGTATCTGTTCTGATGCTGCATTTAGTCTTCTGTCCTCTGTCAGTGAAGTAGAAATCCTTTTAGACTGAGTCAATTCTTATTTTTGTTCCAATCCAGTGTACCACTTTTTGGGGAGCTGGATATTTCCCTAGGTTAAAATCGGCCTTGTATCTCACTTTACCTTTGTGGAGAGGCATGTAAATGGGAGCTAAAGTTATTATAGCAAATAAATAAAACAATTCTCCCTGTTCGATATCCAAAAAAACATTTGTACTAGTGGTAGTTCAAAAACTCAGATCTCTGCTTTTTGTAGTAATAATTTTAAAAAAAAATTTATTTTATTTTCTTTCTCAGTTTTTTTTTTTTTTTTTTTCAATTTAATTTACGTGAAAAGTTAAAGTTTGTTCCTAAATAATATTTAGCAGATGTGTATGCATATCGCCCCACTTTCCCTAGAACTGTTAATTCAAACTTTAAGGAACGGCGAAGAAATCGTTGCAAATATGAAAACCAGAGAGATCAGTTTACATTAAACTTATAAAGTAAATTGCTAAAAATAATTAAGGAATAAGAATGTTTAATAATCAGAAAATATGATGCATAGTTTGTGTGTGTGTGTGTGTGTGTGTGTGTGTGTGTGTTTTTTGCTTTACTTCAACTCATACAAGGTATATTTGCCACAACGATGTAAGGCCAGATTTATAATGTACATCCTAAGTTGGACGTTGGACAGCAAGATGTTTGTTCACATTACATTTAAATTTATGCCTGTTGGTAGAGTTGGGGAAACGAAGAGGAAGGAAATAGACTTCCAAAAGCAAGTAGTCTGATGAAAGAAACAATTTGATTAGAAAGTTTTTCAGCATCTTCGGAAACTTTACAATGAAGGAATGAGATTTTGTTGCTCGTCAGGTTGGTTGGGGTATTTATATCATAGTACTTTGAAGAATTTAAAGCTCTCTATATATGCAAATATTCTATCAATGAAAATATGTTTTTAGTTCTATTTTATTAATTTTCAATGTATGCCCCCCCCACTCTTGTTAAACCTTCACAAACGCTCGTCTAGTTACAACCACTATCAACAATTTCTCCCCTTCTATATCTATGCTTAAAATACAGATTCCATGAACGAAGCTTCGTTCCTAGAATTGCTCGCCCGTGGAACTCTGTTTCGCTAGTCTGCTTTCCAGCAGACTACAATATGGTCATCTTCAAGTCCAATGTAAACAAGTTTTTGTTTAGATGTTCCCTTAAATAATCAAATTATACCCAATTTCCACCACTAACGATTACTATGCTATCCACATGACCATTGTACACCCATTAACCTTTATCCTAGAGTGGCCTTCGGCCCTTGGTAACCCCACCCCTTGTCAAAAAAACTTTTTTTTTTCTTTATTCAACACCTTCATTCATTTATAAACAGATTTGAAATAAGCCCAAAAGAATATGACAGAGCATAAGTTTGCTAGTTAAATTAATGAAATTCCCGTCCTTTTAATATATAGAGAAGGGGATCTTGAGTTTCATTTTCACGTTATGGCTGATGCAACCTCCGACCTTCTTCATGATCGAACTCAAGAATCTTTCTGTTGAACTCAGGAACCTATATGGAATTTTGAACAGAACCCTTTATTTAATTCATGATCTCGTTTCATCAGCCACGACCGGGTAGAAGTCTCGAGTAATTAACAATCGTATTCTCAGTATAGCCCACACTGAAGATTGAACCTTCAACATTCAAAAGAGTTTCACCTACAACTGAATTTTACCTAATGCTTTATTTGGGTGCTTGTTAAAATAGAGTCGACAAATCGATTTTTTTAAATATATCGTTGTTGCAATATTTTGGACTGCTAATGGGGTAATTATTTATTTTCAGAAAATATACAAAGTATTTTTCAGAAAAATTTGGCACAAGGCCGAACACGGGGGAGGGGGAAGAGCGGTCTTCTTTGTCTAAAGCTAACTAATCTAACCTAACTAGTTCCTACATTCACTCTACTTTCACCACAATACCACATTCATACTATACATCCATCAGCGTATACATCCTTCGTCATTCACCATAAGAACATCATACCATGATAAACTAATTAAAACCCATAAGAAAAAGGGGGGTTTGGGATATAAAAATTTTATGATACAGAAAAAATGATATATATACAATGTTAGTAACAAAAGACCCCCCCCCCGTTACTAAACTGTGGCAGGTGCGTTGATTCGCCAGTCGAAAAGTTGATGCGGGTCCGAACGCTTTATTTAAACACCTCTTACGAAAACTTTGAAAGGAGACCCGCATCTCTGGCGAATCAAGCGATCTGACACCTAAATTGGGGAAGGGAACGGGGCTAAAAAAAAAAAAAAAAGAAAAAAAGAAAAAAAAAACGGGACAAACGTAAAAAGGGCCTAATGGTCTCTATCACACACTAATTAGGTTATGAACCCAAGAGCCTAGAAAATTGTCCTAATCTTGCCTAAACCGTGACCTACTCTGGACTTTAAACGAGTCAGAGCTGACGTTCGTTTTTGTTACCCAAAATTCTTTACCTAAGGGACATCCAAGAACCAGTCAAGACTTGCTTCTCTCACCCGACACACACGCGCAACTGACACCCACCTTTCAACAAAGTCTGACGAAGAGAGTCTAACTCTCTCGGCCTTGATACGATTCTTCAAATAATAACGGAAGATTCATATAAGGTCAAGGGGAGCGAAGTCCTCAGATCCGTAGACCACTCTCATACGTGTGTTCCAAATGACACCTCTCATAACTGCTAGCAAGGTCAAACACAATTCTTTTCTAATCCTATCCGTTGTCGGAGCCCAATTGCTACATACATTGATAGAAACCAAAGTTAATGACGATATGTTCAGTATGCGAACCATAAGACCTGTAACAAACTCAATCAGCGGCACCACGATGCGACAGTAGATGAAGGCGTGACATAAAGTCTCGACCTCATCGCCGCATCACTTGCAAATAGGCGAAATTACCAAGCCAGCTGAGTGAAGTCTCTTACCGACCCAGAGAGCATCCCGAATTACCAGCCAGGTCAAGGATGCCTCGTCATTAGTGAGGCATCCTGACCTAGGCGCCCAAGGCCAGATTGAGTGGAGCTGCCCCTTCATCAAAGGGAGACCCTCACCAATAACATCCCTTACGGATCCCCTCACTAGTACCCGATATAATGCCTTTCGGGACAACAGCAGAGCGTTGGAGAGGCTTTCCTTAACTCTTAAGAGGAACTTTAGTGCGCGCTGGCACTTGTGGTAGAAGGGGCATTCACCTCGGGGCAACCTGTGTGCCTCCCCCTGGAGCTCGTGCACCCCTCTCAAAGCCGGAAAGGCTTTCTTGGTGTCCTCCATCCAGAGGGCACCGTCTTCCCTATCCTGTGTGCACATTCGATCTAGGTAGTAGAGCCGTAATGTGTGGAGCCAAATCTCCACGTTTGGCATACCTAGACCGCATTTAGAAGGATGTAGGTAGCAGACATCGCGACAGATCATAGGGGCCATTCCAAGCCATAAAAAGTTGAAAAGAGCCCTCTGCAGATAAAGCAGTGTATCTGACAGGATTGGAAGTACTGATAGACGATAAATGAAGATTGGATAGATGTGGGTATTACACACCTCCGCTCTCCCCTTTAATGAAAGGTTTCTACTGATCCACAGTGCAGCTGCGGATCGGACCGCTTTCAGAACCTCCGACCAATTTTTCTCCAGCTGGAGGTCAGGACCAAACCAGATGCCGAGTATCTTGCAAGGCCTGTCGCTCCAACTAAAGGATCCCTGAAGAGGCATATCCCTCCAGGCACCAATGCGCAAACCCGAAGACTTGTCGCAGTTAATTTTGGCCCCTGTTACCGATTCATACAATCTGATTTCTACACCGACGACACTAATCTCAGCACTGCTCATTACAAGCACAGTTATGTCATCGGCATAGGCGGAGTACTTTACCTGGGCATCCGCACCTGGCAAAGTGATTCCACGTAGGACTGGATTCACCCTTAGCTTGCGCAAAAATGGCTCTATTGCGAGCACGTACAGCATGGGTGATAATGGGCACCCTTGACGAATAGAACGTGGCAAACTGAAGGGTCTCGACCTCCTCCCATTTACTTCTACCATCACCGCGGGGTTAGCATAGAGAAGATGAACCCACAAGCAAAATTGTGGGCCAAAACCGGCCACCAACAAAACCGCCCCCAAGTACCGATGATCAACCCTATCGAAGGCTTTGGACTGATCTAAACTGATCAGCGCGGCCTCAGTGTCGACTTTTTCTATCATCAGGCGTATCATGTGCAAGTTATCCTGGATTGTCCTGCCGTTCACGGCACATGTTTGCTCGGGGCTAACAAGACGAGCCAGGACAAGCTGCAGACGATTTGCAAGAATCTTGGCCAAAATCTTTAACTCTGCGTTAAGCATCGTTAAGGGCCTGAAATTACCTAACCCATCCCCACCATCTTTGCTTTTACGAACAAGTTTTATCACACCCATGGTAAAGTACTTGGGGATTGAGCCGTTCCTAAACCATGAGTTAAATAAAACCGTCAGCAAAGGGACAAAGATGTGCGACAACCTCAAATACACTTTGTAGAGCAGACCATCGATCCCCGGGGACCTATTAAGGCCGACTCGCTTTAAGGCTTCAATGACTTCATCCTCGTTATGCCACCTTCGCACCTAGCCGCTTCGGTTGTCAAAAGACGAGAAAAGTCAGCCAAATAGGTGTCGAACTGTTCTAATGACAGACCGGGTTCCATGGAAAAAAGCTCCTGGAAATGAGATCTAAACGCCTCCAGCACACCCTGGTTTGTGGTCACGGTACGCCCGTCCGGCAATGTGACACGAGCGATGTGCCTATCAGCTGCTTGCCTCAGCTCCTCTGCATGCAGTTCAGCGGCCATGTTTGTTGCTTCCTGGGGCATTCTTTTTAACCTAGCCCTAATCGCTAAAGCTTGGTGCTCCTTCTCAGTAAGGGAGGCAAGCGGAGCCTTAATTAAATTAACGTTAGCACTATCCCCCTCCTCCACCGCCCGATCTTATCTAGACTCTAGCGTCGCTTCAGCTGCCCTAGATTCTAGGTTGAGTCTTTTGCTAAAATTGGCAGGAAAGGACCTAATGCCTTCCTTAATTTTTACCCACCACTTATTCCCTATAATTGCCCCCGTCAGTTCCCGCTGTATGGTTAGTAATAGCCCTTCCCGGAAGCCCTTCACATTGAATAACGATGTGTTGAGCTTCCAGTAACCGGCTAATCTAGGCTTAGGTCTATCTAAGTTCACCCGTACACGGACAAGTCTGTGATCTGAGTAAACTATGTTGTGGAAACTTGGACAATTCAATACTCCTACATCGACTCTCCTAACTAAGAACCGGTCGATATAGCTCAAGAGTTGTACCAGACCGGAGCCGCGTCTACCTGTCCAAGTCCACACTAAGTCACGGGGCTTTTCATTTCGGAATTTGTCGATAAGATCAAACTTATCCACAAATTCACAAAATAAAACAGCATCCCGATCTCTGTTAGTGCCCCTAGAAGTTAACTCAAATCGATCTAATTCGGGATCCAGGACCGCGTTCCAGTCTCCTGCTAAGATAACCGTTCGAGAAGTATCCATGAACTGCTCGATTCGCCGAAAAAAGGCAGCCAGCTCAACGTGGCTATTGGGCGCATAAACCCCAATAAGACGTAATGCCCTACCCTTTATGGTAACATTCAGAACGCATAGTCTTCCCTCCGGATCATTGTAACACGGGTCACACGACGCATCTAGGGACCTTTTAACTAGCCAGGAGACCCCTCTAGAGTAAGAATTAAAGTACGCTGAATAATCCTTAAAGGTCTTATACAGCGCACGTAAGTGGTCACTAGGAATAAAATGGGTTTCCTGCACACAGCTTAAATATCCACTCCAAGGTGCTGCAGGTCCAAACTCAGACGCCATTTTCGCGAGTCGGCCCTTAGTCCTCGGACATTCACACTTGCAAGCTTGAGATCCATGATTGTGCCTTAGGGTTGAGAACCAGAAACAAACATCACGGTCGTGAGCGTGCCGACAGCTCTCGTGAGGGAATAGGTACCCATCGCAGTATCGATGAGTCCGTCACGAGAGATACCGCCGACATGCAAAGGATAGGTTAGTTTAGCTATCCTATACAGGGAGGGGTGCATTTTTACCGGGACCCTCCCAACACAACATTTTTTTAAACTTCTAATATCGTAGTCCTTGAATATGACTAGGGGAGGGGAAAGATTAAAGATCTTGTTTGCCTCCTCCAGCATTTGCCATAGATCTTTGGCTTCCTCTTTTTTCCTTATGACGGTTAATACTCGTCTTGCACTGGGGAAATTGGTGGGGGTGTCTATTATCTTCCCCCCTACCTCCCTGAAATCAACTAACTTGCCGAGGTCTGCACCTTTGAGGTCCTTGCTATTGTTTATAGTGGCTGGGTTTAGGATGCAAATGTCTTTTCCAGGGAGGTAGAGGGTTTTTTTTTGGTCAACAGCGGAGGTAGTGTCCATGTTAGTAGGATCAGTAGGGGTTTTTTCAGGAGAAGCAGGAGGAGTTTTGTGAGGGGACTTAGAGGTGGCTGGAACAGGAGTGGAGTATTTGTGTTTCTTAAGAGGGCTTAGTGGTCTTAGTTTGGGCGTTTTTGGAGAGATGGGAGTTGTGACTGGAGGAGGCATTTTGTAAGGGGAAGGAGTTTTGGATGTAGTGGGGGACGGAGTGATTAACCTGATGTTTTTGGATGGAGGTGATTTGCATGGGGATTGGGGTGTTTGTTTTTTTGAGGAGTCCAGTTTCTTTTTTAGATTGACGATTTCTATATATTTTCCCTTCCCCGGGTCGTTTCTGAGCATGGCTTGCTCTTTCTGTTGATCGAGGCTCAGGCGTCCAGGGGTTTTCTTTCCAGGGGCGATCTGCCAGGGTTCTCCTCTGAGTAATTCATCTGGGGTTGTTTTTTCGTTGGTAAGCTTGGGAAAGCTTGTAGGAGTTGTGCTTCCCAAGTGTTGTCCGGTGAGTCTTTTGGGGTTTGGTGTAGGTTTCTTTAAGGGGCATTCAGATGTAAGATGTCCAATCTCGCTGCAGTTCCAACAAGTTGGTCTTCTGCCAGCTACTATTTTTCTTTTCCTACCTCCAGGAAGTAAGGAATGTTTACAAAATTTTCCTTATCAAGGAGCATGTCGAAGGACCATATGCCATGGAACTCGTCAACTTGGACCGATACCATTTCGCCGAATTTTAGGAAGAAGGCGCTGAGATGTTCTCCTTGGATGTGGTGCGGAACATGAAAAACGGAAACCGTGGTTTGACGTTTCCCCATATACTCAGTCCTTAAAATGTATTGTGCTGTGATGATCTCTTTCTGTGAAATAGTTATGCATTCTTCGGGTGAATTGAGAAGTATGCTCCATGTGTTATAACCCTTACATTTTACAATGCGTAAGGGTCTAAATCCTGCTGTGGCCAAAAGGTTGATGACGATGTCAGCACTCGCTCTTATGACTTTTTTTGTTTTCCTGTCAACAACAAATAGTGTAAGACACTTTTTCCGAATCTCCTCCAACTTTGGTAGGTTTACAATTAAGCCGGTGTTGGTGACGAGCTCCAGGCATTGTTTTTCCTTTTCAACGAAGTCTTTCACATTGATGTCTATTTTTGGGGGTTTAGACCAGCTGTTAGGCATGGAAGGTGTGACATTTTCCGGCTCCATCGTGTCGATAATAATGGGCGTCTGGCTCGCAGCAGCGGCCATAGCCGAACCGTTTAAAAACGGTTAAAAAAGCCCAAAAACTGTTATAAAAAACAGCAAAACAGTAGAAAAGGAAAAAAAGCGTCGTGTAGAAAAAAGAAAATCCGACTCGGTGAAGAAGAAGAAAAGGAAAATGACAGAGAGGAGAGAATTGACTTACAGTATAACGCACCACGGAATCAAAAGACTGCTAATGGGGTATTTATTTAAATGCTGCCCACCTCAGCATTATTTGGCACAAGGCCTGGAAAGTGGGAACCCCGCAGGCTCCCCTAAAGGAGGGGCACTCCTGCAATTTTAAAAATTGCCTGAGTAACCCCGTCGGCATTCCCCGGTCGGAGCGCCTCAGGCAGCAAGCAATAAACTTGCCCCACCGGAAAGCCCGGTGGCAAGGCCTGGGAGGGTGGACCTCCTAGGTATTACCCAGGCGGTGTACCTCAGTCCAACAGGTGCTGGGCCGGTTCCCGGCCCCTCACCTGTTGGGCTGAGTGTCAAGTGACGAATCCTTGACATGTACTACCCTGTCTCCCTGCTGCCGAA
Source organism: Euprymna scolopes (assembly GCF_053919585.1). Lineage (NCBI taxonomy): Eukaryota > Metazoa > Mollusca > Cephalopoda > Sepiida > Sepiolidae > Euprymna > Euprymna scolopes. The sequence goes on along the minus strand of NC_136482.1, from coordinate 95,775,466 downwards.
GCCGCTAGGAGACACATCCCATCATAAAGGAATTATAATGGGGTAGTTATTTAAATGCTGCCCACCTCAGCATTATTTGGCACAAGGCCTGGAAAGTGGGAACCCCGCAGACTCCCCTAAAGGAGGGGCACTCCTGCAATTTTAAAAATTGCCTGAGTAACCCCGTCGGCATTCCCCGGTCGGGGCGCCTCAGGCAGCAAGCAATAAACTTGCCCCACCGGAAAGCCCGGTGGCAAGGCCTGGGAGGGTGGACCTCCTAGGTATTACCCAGGCGGTGTACCTCAGTCCAACAGGTGCTGGGCCGGTTCCCGGCCCCTCACCTGTTGGGCTGAGTGTCAAGTGACGAATCCTTGACGTGTACTACCCTGTCTCCTTGCAGCCGAAGCCGCTAGGAGACACATCCCATTACAACAGAGGACTGCTAATGGGGTATGATTCCACACAGTCGGACGATTCTATTAATAAATGATGCTGCTAAGAACTGACGAATCAAATTAATTCACGTTCTGCTACCAACCAATCAGAAACCAGAATTGCTTCATAAATATTAAACCTTTTCTGGAGCAATTTCACATGTTCTTTTCCTGGGTTTCGACACGGTAAGAATATTTTGTTCTGTGGCACTGTCTACTACAAACTAGTCATCTCCCAGGACTTGTGTGCAACAGCGAACCATCTGAAACTGTTCTGAAAGTCAAAATGGCTTACACTTCTAGAATCGTTATAAGCAAAAACAATATTACGTACTTAATAGTCATGTCGAAAACAATAATATATCCTAAAAATTATGAAAATTCATCAAGTAGAACAACTATTGTGTTTTTAGTAAAAATAAAATAGAAAAAAAAGTGTTCTTAGCTAGGATCAAAGTGTAGTATCTGTTCTGATGCTGCACTTCACTTTTTCACTTCATTTTTTGGTCTCGGTTAATGGAAGAGAAATCCTTCATAACTGATACATTTTTTTTTTGTTACTAACCAGAGTGCCCCTTTTTGGGAAGCTGGTTTCCCGCACATAAAAAAACCGACTTTGTGTCTAACTCTTCCCTCGTGGGGAGGCAAGTAAATAAAAAAAAAAAAAAAAAATCTACCGCTATGGACAAAAATAGTACTGCCATGAATAAGTAATCTAAAATATTCGTTCCAAAGTTATGCCCCCTGTGCATAAACTCTTACTGTCTACTTTATCACGTCTAAGAAACATGCAATTTTCCCCAATCTTCCGTAAAAATTACTTTTAACTTTAAATAACTTTCTACCCAATGAATTTTCGTAGGTTTTGTATATATTACTATTTTCGGCATGACACGTAAGTACATAATATTGTATTTGCTTAAAAATCGATCTGTCGACTTTTTCTTAACAAGCACCATTATTTGTTTTGTCACGGTCCTTGCAGAAAATTCTAGTATGAATTTTGGGAGCCTTATATTTTTGTTTTGGGGATAACGTTTGTTGTGCGAAGGAAAGGGTTGTTGAGTAGATCTTCATCTTTTTGGCCTTGCTGGATATGAAGAAAACGGGTTATCATCGTTTAGTTCTTAAGTCAAACTCTTCTCTACAATTTAAATCAATTTTATTTATTCATTTGCAGACTGTTATCCTCATCGTTATAGTTGTTGCTTCACGAGGTTTCGACCAACTATTCCTCTGGCCTTCATCAAGCTGTAAACCACGACAGGATAGGAATGCTGAGTGTCTTAACTGTATTCTCGGTAATTACTGGCTCTGATAGTTGTTGTCGTCTCATCACGTTTTTTGGCCAACTAATCCTCTGGCCGGTTTTGGGTAGGATTGAAACCGCTATCTCCAGGCAATGCTCACCTGGAATTGTAGAGACTCCACACCTATCCACTGTGCCATGGGCCCTAAAGGGCGATCAAGGTTGGATTTTTTTTGGGTCTTAGAAATCCAAGAATTTTGTTCTTATCTGTGTCTTCCATCATCGGGTCTGTACTGAATGGTATTCTATTTTATTAATTGGAATTGGAATCCTTTGAGATGAGTAATTTGTATATTTATTGATTTAATTGCGGACTGTTATCCTCCTCTTCTTAGTTGTTGCTGGGGAATGGTTGGCCAAAACATCATGAAACAAAAACTACGAAGATGAGGATAAAAGTCCGCAATTAAATAAATATACAAATTTCTCACCTCAAAGGATTGCAATAATTAAATAATTAAATCAATTTTATTAATACAACACAATAAACGTGGTCCGGAAATAGTTTATTTAAACAGGAATACAAAATTATGCTTGTACTCTACAAGAAAGATCTTCTCTAGCGATGTCTGGTCACTAGTGTTGGAACGATTAATTGGAATCGGAATCGGAAAAATCGGAACATTTGAAGATATCAGAATTTGTATCGGAATCGAAAAAAATTGTGCCTATTTTCCGATACCAAAACAATTCTTTTAATTGTTTTTTTTAACTTACTTTTTGTTTAAAACAAAACCTAACTAAAATGGAGCGACCATCCTCGACAAGTGTATTTTTACATTTAGGAAAATATCTGCACATTTAACATGTGTTTTTATGGTAACTGGGGAAAAATAAATCTATAGTTAAATATTTAGAGATTTGTAAACAATTGGAATCGGTAATTGTACCAGCATTGGGAATTTAGTACAGAATCGGTAATTGTATTGGAATCGGGAAAAATATTGGAATCGTCCCATCACTACTGGTCACATAGACGTTTAAAGTCTGACTCTTCATAAAATGTGGAAAAATGTTAGGGTGGAAGCTGCCTCCTACGCACAAGTATATTTTTTTATAGAGCAATGTATCAATTACTCCGCGAGTGATAACATGCCAACGCAAAAGAAAACAGAGTGTAATTATGTAGCTTGTTACATATGTGATCTGCTAACATTGTATCGCTCATGGTGACAACGTATTTATCAATTTTTTTTTTGGGGGGGGGGGTGTCACCTTTTCTTCCCCCCCCCCCCCCCCCCGTAAAACAAGGCATATGACCACTGAAGCATAAATGCCTACTGTAATAGGGGCCAGATTTATAACGGTGGGAACAACCTGAGCAGAAAGTTGGACAGCAAGGGGTTTGTTCACATTACATTTAAGTTTCTGCATGTTGATATGGCCATGGAAGCGGGAAATAGGAGTAAATTCCAAAGGTAAATGGTTCAAGAAAAGAATCTATCAGAGGAGAAAACCTTCCCACATCTAGGGACCTCTATAGTGAAGGGGTGTAATTTTGTTGCTAGTCAGGTGGGTCTGGACTATTTACAGTGAGGGGGGTATAAGCACAGTAAGCTAATTGGAGCATATTCCATGGAAATATATGTAAAACAAGTGTTTAGTGATGCAACAGGCACTGGAGTTTGGCAGACAATGCGGGATCTATTACATTAAAAATTCTTTTTTGCACCCTGTCAAAGTGGGGCAGGCTAGTGATTTGTGCACCAACCCAGATGTGATAATGCATGGGTGAGTGGTGGCTTTATAGAGATATAGGATACTGACAGGTGTTAAAGTTTTCTAGGTCGGTAGAGGAAGTCTACTTTCTTCTCGGCAGACCTGGCAACATCTTCTATGTCCTTGTTTCAATGTTTCATGCTTCCTGTGAATGTTAAACCAAGGAGTTTAAATGTTGGACTCTTGGGCGGGTGCTATTGGCCATAAGAATCAGTGTTGTAGGTATAAGAGTCTTATTGTTAATTGAATTAACTTGCAGTAGAAAATACTTACAAGCATAAATAACATACAATAGTTGACTAGACTAAGCCCAAGTACATAAATACATATTTATTACAATATTGACAAACGTGAATGAAAACAGCAACACTACAATGCAGAACAATACAATAAAGCGGTACTCACTTTCGTAGTGGCTTTACCATGAGTGGTAGGTAATATCGGTCATTCTAGAGTCTTATTCTGATTCAAATGGGCATCATTCCCATGAAGAATAAAATCATCCATTCCCTTCTGGTGCCAGGACTCTCTCTGTCCCTCAAGGGAAGTAACCCTCCAGTGTACTCCGTAACCAGTGTTGTTTGCTCTTATTCCCCTACAAGTGGTAGAAAAAATTTTCTTATAATTGTTAAAGGAAAAGAGCGTTGTCTGTAGATACCAGCTAGTGCAGATATAGAATCTAATTATTGGACAATGATAAAACTTAGTTTGTTAAAAAAAAAAAAAATTTCGGTTAAGAAGATTGTTATTATGGTGACAATTTTAATGAATCAAATATAATGGAAATAAAATTTTTGCAGCTTAAAGCATGACTTATCTCCCTTACATTACTGGAGTTATTATTGAGTATCCATTTCTTTCTCATTATTCTATATTAATATTTCGTAACCACAATCATATGTGTTTGCATGTGTTTTTCGCTTATACATAACTTACACATTTTTATTATTTTAGTTTTAATCTAAAATTTTCTGGAGATAATTTTACCATCTTTGGAATAATAAAACAATAAAAACTAAATATATTTTTTCTTTCCCTTTACAACTTTATTATATATATATATATATATATATATATATATATATATATATATATATATATATATATATATATATATATATATATATATATATATATAGTACGGGCGTTGCTTGAGAATCATTGCTTGCACATTTTTTTTTATCAATTAGTAATCTATTTTCATAAAAATCCTCTAGGATGATAGATATTTTTGTATTAACATCTTATCATTTAAGAAAATTCAATTGATTTTTCTTATTGAATCGTCATATTCGTTATTTCCACTAATATTTGAAGTAATTCCTTCTCTTATGCATTTCTACAACAAAATCATTATCAATTAATTTCCTTTACGTCCAATTTTTTTTTTTTACAAAAATAGATTACTAATTTAAAATTATTATAATATAAATCCATTTGCAAATAGAATTTAGTAATAATTCAGAAATTAATAAAGAATATACCACCACCACCAAGTTCACTTTACATGCTGGCATGTGTTGGACAGTTTTAACAAATTAACCTCCAAGCTAACCTATATCTGAACTGGTCATTATTTATACCTCTATCTCAAATCCATTTATATCACTTCCGCCCATGTCTTCCTTGGACTTCCTTTGTGAATTGACCCTGCTATCTCAACTGTTGTACATCTAACTATCATTCATTCTTTAAATGTGGCCATACCAATGAAGTCTCCTTTTTAGCACATATCTTCCTACACTGTCTTCCTCTGAGATCATCAGGATTCACATCACATTCATTTTATCATACTCATACTTTCTCTCAATGCAACACGTATTCTTCACTATTATTGGACAGATTTCACTTCCATATATTATCCCACTACATTTGTTTTGGTGTGCGTGCGTGCGTGCATGCGTGTGTCACCATAAACTGACGCCACACCAAATAATTGAGTAGGATCAAGGAGGATGGAAAGACTGCGGAGAGCAAGCCCTAACCAGACCTCCGCTGGATGAGTGCAAAGAAGACTGGGACCTTGGGGAGGCTTATTGCCACCCAAATTCCACTGAAGACCAATGGTTGCCGTCAGTGAGAAGTCAATGGTAAGCGGCTGTTCCAATAATGCAAATTCATCTGCAAGGGTTATTGAAAAAAGTTGGGGAGTACTGGAAATCTGGGGAGACTTGTTGTCACTCAGACTCCAGAGAACACCACACGTTGTTCTCAGAGAAATCTTTCATGGGCGACTACTCTTAGTGAGTAAATAATAATAATAATAATAATAATAATAATAATAATAATAATAATAATAAACGAATGTTTAACGACATGTAGCTTCCCCAATTGGCTAACAATGGGCACTACGGTCTTGATCATGAAAGATAAGACAAAAAGGAGTCAAATGACAAACTTTAGACCAATTATTTTCCTCTCAGTTATATGGAAACTTTTTACTAGCATATTGTCTGAAAGTATCTATGATCATTTCGGCCATGAACCAGAACAATTTGTTTGTTGCTTGAGGAACAGAAGGGCTGCCGAAAAAGTTCACGAGGCACCATGGAGCAGATTTTGACTGATAAAATGATTTTAAGAAATTGCAAACAAAGATCTAACCTTGTCATGGGGTGAGTAGATTACATGTGCCCATTAATATTTACTCAAGTGTTTGGAAATTTTTCAGAATAACTCCCAACATCCGAACATCTATGAAAAATAGCATTAAGAATTTGGGAAACCAATTTAACTTCAGGAAATGTTGCATTAGGCAAAGTGAAAATTAAGGGAGGGATCTTTGCTTTTTGTCATCAGCTTGATCCAGTTGACATTTCTTTTATGGAATATGAAAGCAGGTTATGAAATCAGAAAAGGACTTCCTAAATGTATTATTCATGGAAGACCTTAAGGGTTTTCAAAGGAATGAGAACCAGCTTGATACCTTGATGAACACGATCAGATTGTTTAGTAATGACATAAGGATGGAATTTGGGCATCAACAAATTTACTATTCTTGTGATGAAAAGAGGACGGCATTCATTCAGTTGGCCTTGAGCTTCCAACAACAGATCTGATAAAGAATGTTGACAGCGAGAGATGCTACAAATAATTGGGAATACTGGAAGCAGATAAGATTAAGAGCATGGAAATAAAAATAAAAAACAGGCCAAAGCCGAGGACAACAGAAGACTAAGGGTTATTCTTAAATAGCGCCTTCACAGTCAGAATACAATATATGCCATCAATGCTAAAGTAGTAGCTATAATTCAATATACTGCTGGTATACTTGACTGGAATGTAGATGAATTACAATGTTTGGACACAAAAACATGTAAAAATGCTTACAAGTTATGGGGCTTTTGCTAAAAGCTGAGACTTCTATGAAATAATAATAATAATCGACAAGATACAAAAAAACAGCAAATGCAAACCCTTCGGACAAAGAGATGAAACAATAAACCACATAAGTGAATGCAGCAAACTAGCCCAAAAAGAATATAAAAATAGACACGATTAAATGGGGGAAGGCAGTACATTGGCAATTATGCAAACAATTGCATCTTGAACACACAGACAAATGGTACAAACATAAACCGGCAGCAATACTGGAAAATGAAAGTCACAAGATCCTAGGGGGCACGGAGATACAAATGGATAAACCCATCCAAGCAAGAAAACCGGATGTCATTATAGTTAACAAGGAAAAGTCCTGTCAGATTGTAGATTTTGCCATACCAGCAGACCACAGAGTAAAGATCAAGGAGACCGAAAAGCGGGGCAAACTAACAGAACTAGCAGAGAGATCAAAGAGATCTGGAAAATGAAGAAAGTAATAGTAGGAGCGCTAGGAATGATCCTGAAAAACTTTGAAAAAAAAAATGGGAGAGATTAAAATCAGAGGGATGGCAGAGAAGATACAACGAATTTCAATAATGAAAACTGCAGAAATATTAAGGAAAACCCTTGAATGTAGAGACTAAGACCACACATAAACTACACACAAACTAGACACAAACAGCTACAGATGCAAAACACAAAAGAAAATCACATCATAAAAACTGAAACCGTATAATTGAAAAATACTGCCCCCTCTTGTTTTCTCAGTGAGTGTCACCAAATAATGAGGGTCAAGAAGGATGGAAAGAAAGCACTAATCAGACCTCCGCTGGATGAGGGCAAAGAAGACAGACCTTGGAGAGATTTATTGCCACCCAAATTTCAGTGAAGAGCAATGGTTACTGCCAACGAGAAATCAATGGTAAGCGGCTGTTATGATAACACAAATTCTTTTGCAACGGATATCGAAAGAGGTGAGAATACTGGACATCTGGGAAGACTTGTTGTCATGCAGACCCCAGGGAACACCACAAGTTGTTCTCAAAGAGCCATCTTTGATGATGCTTGTGTGGCTACTCCTAGTGAGTAAATAACAAAACACAAACCAGAGACAGTAATGGAAAACGAAAAAAATAACATACTTTGGGATATGGAGGTATAAACAGATAAACTCATCCAAGTAAGAAAACCGGACGTCATAATAATTAACAAGAAGGGAAGAACCTACCAAAGTTTAGATTTTACCGTCACAGCAGTCCGCAAGATGAAGATCAAAGAAAGAGAAAAATGAAACAAATACACGGAACTTGGCAGACAACTGAAAGGAATACCCGAAGACACCATCGTCGTTCGAAATGGCTCTACTACGGCCAGGGACCATACCACAACCTCACACAGGGATGAAAGAGGAAAAAAGTTTTAAAAGCTTTAGTACTTACAAAAGGTAAAATCTGTTTCCATTAACAATATTTGCCATTAACTGTCCTAATTATTCAGGTACGTTTCCTGGCAGGTGTTTGTTTTTCTTTTTTTTTTTTTTTTTTGTGGACGGTGCTTTTGTCTTTTTTCCTATGAAAAATACACTGCAATCCATATAAGCAAACGTTTTGAAATTTGTTCTGATGGGAATGTTCAGATGGCGGCTTACATCTATGAAAATAATCAAATGTACAATTTACTTGTCCTTCATCACGCTATATTAACGGCCTTCTTTCACGTATGTTAAAAGTTGACGTTATATCGTTTCCCTTTGTACATGCTTCCTTTTTTCCTTCCTTTCTTTTTTCTTTATTTTCTTTATCCCTTTTTATCTTTTCCCTATTTATTCCTCTCGCTTTTCTTCCTTTCTTTCTTCCTTCATGTTTCATTGTTACTTTTTCTTTCTTGTGTTTTTCTTCGTCTGTTTATTTTCATTTTTGTGACGTGGTCCCTTGCCTTAGTGGAGCCCTTTGGGATGACAATAGCGTCTTTGAGTATGGCCAAGAACAACACCAACAATTAGTATGAATTGGGTACTTATGTTACCGTGTTGAAATAATAACGTTATTTTTTAGAAAGCTATTCTTAACATGTTTTGTAACTATTCTGTCATTTCACCTTTATTATATATTTTATAAAATAGAAGATTACTTGAAAATACTATTTGAAAAAAAAAAGGCACGGTAACATAAGTGCCTAAGCACCATAAATTGTTTATAGATACTATGTTACATAGCGAAGAAAGAAAATAAAACAAACATGCAGGCAAGCATATAAAAATGGAAAATATATGAAACATTGAAAGAATAGAAGGGTCATCAAGTGCTAACTAAAAACATAAGCAAAAGTTTTTAACTGAAAAATTGAGAAAAACGAAAATTTTATAACAAAACATTTTTATATGTAAAATTTTATAAGAAAGTTATTTTTAATCAGTAAGTATTCATTTATACAAATTCTTGTTTAGTAAAGAAAGATGAATAAGTAGGTTTGGTTTGATTGTTTTGTTTTACGGCACATCAACCCTTTTCAGGTTTATTTAATGCTGAATCTAGTTATTTTGGAAATAGTATTCATGTTGAATTCAGTTATTTTGGAGAAGATTTTTATTCTTCAAGCTCTTTGTATCCTCAATCGCTAACTTGTAGTGTTTGGTTTGGTTGTTTTATTGTGGATTTTATCGTTTTTGTTCTTTGCCCTGCAGAGTTTTGCAATGGGAGAAATAAAAGCGTTACAGTATTAATGTTTGATACATTTTAAGTTAGGAAGCTAGTCAGGAAGTAGGGAAGACAAAAAGAGAAAGGGGAAATGGGAAAAAGGTAAAAGGGAGGAAAGGTGGGTTGTTGTTTTTAGTTTTTCAGAACATAATAAACTTTTGCAAAAGAAAGTAAAACAAAAAGCATCAATGTTAGGTGCATTTCGTCTCAGGAAGCCAATATCTTCAGACAACCTGATCTGGTAGCACCAGTGAATAAGTAGTCACAAAGTTTAGAAATGTCTATGTCAACATGTTCATGCCGTGAATAATATGCGTAAGTAATAGGCAGTGCGACAATTGTTAGCATGAATATAAATGTGCGTATGCTGATGGAACTTGTGCATGTCATTGTCAGTGCAGTTAGCTGACAAGATTCTAATTTTATTCACCAGGGTATAGTTTTTATAGAATTGGTTAAAACGATTTTCATTGGTAAAAAATAGTTTGAGTTAATACGTTCCTGTGAAAACTAACTTGATCTTGGAAGTGAAAAAGAGAATGAATCCCGACAAAGTAGAGAAAGAAAAGAGCAGCTATTCAAGCTAGTCGCATTTTAGCGTTCATCCGAATCGCATCTCGATTCAGTCATTACACTTTTATTTTGCTTTTGAAACCACATATTCTTTCTCGCTTTCTTTTTCTCTGTTTTATTGTTACTCTGCTTGTGTGTGTGTGTGTGTGTGTGTGTGTGTGTGTGTGTGTCTCTCTCTCTCTCTCTCTCTCTCTCTCCTTTATCTTTTTTCTCTCTTGCATCTGTCTCCTGATTACCTGGAAGTGATATGACGTCATTTCCATTTGCATGTGAATTAATTCTGTTAATATATTAGCGTAATGAAGCACCAAGGTGGGAAAAATGTTCGCTCACGTTAGTCAGTAAAATAATGAAGAGAGTTTAAATAAAACAAGAACAATCCAGAAAAATTTAAATTTGAACTTTTTTACTTCAAATTTTAAAAATATTTAATTTTTCAATATCCACTATCAGGTATGGAGTTAATAAAATATTTGGATCTCATTAGTCAATCTCTGACTAGCCGAGTTCATTCAGTATCGACTGGATTTTTTTTTTTTTTAATGGAAATCGCCACTTGATGTAAGAGCTAAAAAAAAAAAAAAAAAAAAAAAAAAGGAACAATACTACTTCAAGGTCAAAAACTAGTCAACAAAAAGTGTTAGATGTTTAATATATAGATTCTTACCCAGAAAACAGCAAGTCTTCCCTCTTTGTCAGAAACATCGCTCATGGAATATGAGAACTATAGGACAAAATACGAGAGGCAAGAGTTTTGAAGTTGCCAAAAACAAACCCAAGGTCTACATGAACTGCGAATTACTTAGGACTTGTACCCACTCATGGCTGACGGAACAAAAGCATAAAGGGTTCTGTTCGAAATTCTGTACAGATTCCCCAGTTTGACAAAAAGATTGCCGAATCCGATAGAAAGATTTTCAAGTTTGACAAGATACACCTGAAGATGATCGGAGGTTACATTGACTGAAACGTTGTGCAAATAACACGACGAAAACAGTAGTCTGACGAATTCATATAATAAGAATAACCAATTCTCATCTCAAAAGTTCACAAACGAAAACCAATATAGTGAAGTATTTTAACTGCTTTGAAAAATATAATATAGGTATAACCTCCAATCCGAAAATTCAAATATTTCAGATTTATTTTCAAATGAAGAAATAGATCCACTGACGGAAATGAAAGAATGGAAGGGGTCCTTGTTGCCCAATAATTCAACTGACTAAAAACAGCTCATGGCGCAGCTAAGTTTTTTCCAAGTGGAAATTCATTTATCTCATGCAAAATCGGCATTGGAAACTAGAAGCGATTTACAATCGGAGTGGAGGGGGAGGGCAGACGAAATTAAGAATCAAAACAACACACACACACACACACACACACACACACACACACACACACTTTATCTGTAAAAAAAAGTGCCATAGGTACAAAAAGAGAGGAATGGACGGATTAAGTGACGGCTAGAGAGAGGGGAAATTATCATGTGAGTTACGACTCTGGGTGGGAAAAAGAGAGAAACAAGGTGATTAATTTATGACTTTTTTTCTTTGTTGGTTTGTAGTACAGCTTTTTTTTTTTTTTTTTTTTTTTTTTCGCGAACTGCCAAACATTTAGAAATCGCCAGGTCGTATGAATCCAACGATTTTATTGCTGGTATTGGTCCCCCCTCCCCCAATTTTTTCTAGTCAGAATTCTTTCTAGAAAGACATCAAGGAATACTGAAGGGACCATGCGAAGAATACCAACATCCTAAGTGGAAGTGATTTTGTGAAACGAACTGGATCTGAACTTGGAACACTCAGGTCATCAGTCCGTGGTGTTGACCACTTGACCACCGTCACTTCCCAACATTTAAAAATTAGATTTTTTAACTACATAAATCTGTACATAACAAAAATTATTTTAAAAAAGTAAGCAAAATATAGTACAGGGTGGCACAATAAAATTGTTGCCCGAGAAAATGATGACATGATTCCATTTCCGTTTGATGAAAACAGTTTTTTTGTTTTTTTGTTTTTTGCAGACCATTTTTGTTTTTTGCAGACCATCTACTAATTCGCCAAATTTGTGTACAAATCCCAGTAAATCAAAAAAAAAAAAAAAAAGAAAAAAAAAAGAAGAATTCAATGTGTATTTATAATAGTTACATATAGGCGAGAAACATACCAGAACCCGTCTGGTAGTTTTATTTAATTTACCTCTTTTCCAGGAGGTTAGACACAAGGTCAGGTGTGGGTTTTTGATGAAAGTGTATCTATGAAACAAACTGGAATCGAACTCTGCACGCCCAGGCTTTCAGTTTGTGTCTTCTTAGCCGGAATAACTATTTTCAGAAAGTCTGGCATACTTTTCTCTTGGTTGACTGTGGCAATGCTCTGTTGCTTAATAAAGGCAGAATTTCCTTGAAGTTACTTCATCCACTTCAACATCTTGCAATCAACTGGCACCTGCTCCACCTTGTGCTTCGATGGTATTACCAAAATAATAACATTTTCAGATAGCCTCAATAACTTTTGCCATCCAGATATACATTCTCCACATCCGAGTTCTCATCCATCTGCATTGTTTAACACTTCACACAAACTGGTTATCTTCTCTCAATTTACTAGTAATTCCACTGCACTTCTTGTATACCAAGTGCTTAAAAGCATCACAAATGATTTAACTGTGCCCGACTCTCTTTCCACACTCTGAGAACTTTTGGTGAGATTTCTAACACCACAATTACTGACCATCAATTTGTATGTTGGTAACATTCGCCCTCAGACCTTTACTTTCCATAGCATTCCTCCAAATCTTTAACTTTAAAAAAATACTCTTCCACTATTTCATAGGCAAGTACTAAATCATCAGCATCTCTTAGAAAATCCATACGAAACTTCCTGGGCAATGCTTCTAAGACACAAATTAAAAGCAATGGACTCAATACAGAATCCTGATGTATTCCTACTTTAAAATTAAAGCTGTCTATAAATGCGATTTTAATTATAAAAGGAATGTGAACACTTCTATACAATATTAATCACAAATTAACTATTTGCCCCTAGTTTATGCAAACCCCTATAGACAACATCTACTTGGTATCCCATCAGAAAGATAACACAAAAAAAAACAAAAAAAAAAAAACATGAAAAGATTTGACAAAAGTTGCTGTGGATTCAGTTTGTGTGTGCATCAAGTTTTCCAAATATGCACTTGTGCTGCGTACGTATCTTTATGATGGCGTTCAACTACAGTGGTGAGCAATCATTTTCAAAGTTGAAAAGAACAAACTACAAACTTTCAAATTTGAATTGGGACAAGAGAGAGTCTACCACCGCCACCACCATCGCCATCACTACTCAAGAATTGAAGATGAAATTTTAAACTTCTCAGAATTAATTGCTATTTTGTGAACATACAATGTAAACAACGTATGTCTTGTGTTTGAGATCTAATGATAACCGCCCCAGACAAGGCATAAAACTATTTGATGTAAGGGGCAAAAAAAAAAAATACCACTTCAAGTCTAAAAAGTTACCAATGATAAGTGTTAGATGTAATTGTATGTATGACCTAGAAAACAGCAATTCTTACCTCTTTGTCAGAAACACTGCTCACGAAATGTGAGGACTAAAGGACAGAATAAGGGAAGTGAGAATTAACCTAACATTTGCTTTTTTGCTCTCCTTTTCAGAGCAAAGTCATCAATCAATTTCTGAGAAGTTTAATGAGTTTACGATTTCAATGCTCAGGGGAAGGGAGAAGTTTTAATTATAATACGCACATATGACATGTGAAATTGTCAATAACTCTGATGTTTTACTCTTGTTCACCCCAAACAAGGCATATTGCCTCTTAGACGTAAAGGTCTACTATTTGAAACCATGTCTACAGGAGACTACGTAACGAGATGAGCGAGATATCTATTTACATTACATTTAAACTTCTGCAGGTTAGTACAGTCATGGAAGTAGGAAACAAGGAGGTAATTCCAAAGTCTGGCAGTCTGAGGGAAGAAACCATTAGAGTAGAAGGCTTTTCAGCATCTCAGGACCTCTACAGTGAAGGGGTGAGATTTTGCTGCTAAGTACATTGACGATGTCGGTGCAATAAGTTCGTCAGAGCACATCCCATTAAAATACTTATAAAATAGGCAAAGGGATGCAACACTGCGGCGATGGGAGAGGGTTAGGGCTTGATTGATAGCACTGATTTGGTTGCTGTTGATTCAGTCTGCGTGTGCATCAAGTTTTTCAGATGCGCACTGCTGTTGCATACTTATCTTCATAATGACGTTCAACTACAGGAAAGGTGACAAGAAAGTCTACTTCTCTCCTCCACTGAGCATTGAAGACAAAATTGTAAGCTCATTAAACTTCTCAGAAATTGATTGATGCCTTTGCTCTGAAAACATTTAGTAAACATGCAATGTAAAAAAAATATTTATCTTGTAAATTTGGTTTGCAGATCGAATAATTTTTTTTTTAAATTATAATACACATATATGACATGTAAAGTTGCTGATAAGTGATTCACCTCTCTCTTCGCACTGTCCTCAGACATCTTCAGTTCAGGAATAGCCTGGTCATTGTTTGGCCATATGGACTTTTGTAGGTTGATTAGCCAACATAGCCGACCGATGCTGACGTCACACGATCATTTAAAATTGTAAAAAAAAATATAGGAACGAAATTAAAAATAACTGAAAAAGATAATGAAATGAATACATATCCACACACACACACACGCTCCCCTTTTTCTCTCACACATACACCCCCCCCACACACACACTTTCTTCCTTCCATAATCTATTGGCGTCGGTTTTATAGTGATATATTTTTTTAAATTTTGAAATTGAGTCTTAAACGCTCACTTAACGTTTTTTTTCTTTGTTTGTTCACTTTTCATTGGTTCAGTTTTACATTGTCGCTGACGAACTTATGCTGTTTTTTTCCAACCTCTTATGGTTGATTCGGCATAACGAAACCAATGGTACGACATTGAAATATGTATATATAATGTCGTAATAAATATTGTATCTTCAGCTCTCACATCCACGATCGAGCACTTTATTGGATTTTTTTCATCATCTCCTGACACGCTATACAGCCCTCGCGGTTCCGATTTCTGTATCGTGTTGAAATTGGTGGGTTACGCGGTTGAGCACTCTTGAAAATAAATCTTGTACTATATCTACAACTAAAGAGGAACAATTGGAAGATGAACAAACAAGAACTCAGATACTCTCCAAAAGACATTCTGACACCCAGCAACACATTTTACCTGAAGTCTCTTATCAACAAAATGGAAGACGTAGTGAAACGTATGAGGTGGAAACATCATCTTTCTACTTCTACAAATCTAAATAACCACTATGGTCTGAAATCCTACAAATATCCAGACAAAGTCCCTGAAATGGACGCCTTTGAGAAAGACCTACTGAATTTAATTCCCAAAATCCGTTTCACACGAAATAACACCACCTTTCAAAGAAACTTAGCCGCTGACATAAAAAAACTTAAATTTAGTGAACACACTCACGTTTGCAGATAAAACCAGAAACATCTACAAAATTAATAACAACAAATAAAAAGACCTTACCTTAAACAACATCACAAAGCAATATCAAATCGCATGAAGCCGCACTTTATCCAAGGTTAACCACAAAGCCTCTAACCTTGCAGCTAAGCTGAAAATCGATTACAGAGCCAATCAATTAGCACAAAAAACAGCCTCCATTACCTTGAAGGACCACAAACCCCATTTTCAAGACAGACCAACTTGCAGACTGATTAACCCAGCTAAGAGTGAAATGGGTCTAGCAAGTAAATATATTGTCAAGAAAATTAATAAATATATAAAAAACAATTCCAACCTAAGACTTTGGACTAACTCCCAAGAATCCATCCAATGGTTAAAAGCTATTCCCAATAAAGAACAATGTAAATTTACTCAATTTGACATTACTTTTATCCTTCCATTAGCAGGGAAATCCTTCCCACCTCCTTAAACTTTACCAAATCTTTCATGGAGATCAGTGACTTAGAACTCCAAACTATCCTCCATGCTAGAAATTCGCTCCTGTTCTTTGACAACAAAACGTGGATTAAAGCATTCAATCCTGAGGACCCCTTTGATGTTCCAATGGGTAGCTTTGGTAGTGCGAATGTATGTGATCTGGTAGACCTCTTTATTTTCCACTCCCTGCAGAACAAGTTCCCCAACCATGAATTTGGCCTCTACCGAGATGCTGGGTTATGTCTCTCACACAACCTTCTTAGTGACACTCAATATGGTTTCCGTTTTCCTGCTTTCCGGCTGACTACAATATGGTTGTCTTCAAGTCTAACGTAAATAAGTTCTTGATGAGCCGTTCCATATAAGTTATCAAATTTACCAAATTTTCATTACTAATGATTACTATATTGTCCAATTTCTACTGTACACTCTTTAACCCTTATCCTTGAGTGGCCTCTTGGCCTTGATAATGTGGTGATGCCTATGTAAAAAAAAAAAAAAAAAAAAAAACTACAATGGTCAGAACCTAGACAGGTTCAGAAAACAATTGACCACATTCCTTAAAGAACTTGGTTTTAATATCACCATTGACACAAACCTCACTAGTGTGGATTTTTTAGGTGTAACATTGGACCTGTCCAGCAACTCTACCAGACCCTACCACAAGTCTACTGAACAGCTTAAGTACATCAATACTCAATCGTGCCACCCACCCCGTGTTTTCCAGAACCATGTCCCCAGCATCAGCAGAAGAATCTCCAACCTTTCATCCAGCCGAGAGATGTTCCAGTAAGCTGCACCATATTACACCAGGGCCCTCTGAGAAAGTCGATACCAGTAAGATATCTCATATACACCCAATCCACCCACCAGACAGCGCAGACTTAACAGATCCAGGAACATAATTTGGTTCACCCCTCTGTTCTCCCTCAATGTCAAGTACAATATAGGTAGACAATTTCTCCTCCTAATAAGATAAACATTTTCCACCCACCAACGAACTCCATAAGATCTTTAACAGAAACACAATCAAAGCTAGCTATTCCTGCTGTCCCTCAGTCGGCTCTATCCTGATCTAAACCCCCAATCCCAATTAACCCCCCCCCCGAACCCCCGCTGCTCATGTAGGAAAGGAGATACCTGTCCTCTGGGGGGGGGCTGTACAGTTAAATTTACCAAGCCAAAGTCATTCCTGAAAATAACCCAGGTAAAGAAGAAATTTACATTGGAATGACTCAGAGTACCTTCAAGCAGAGGCTGTATGCACACAACTCCACTTTCAAATACTCTCAAAAGAGATTTGACACATCTTTAGCCACCAAGATTTTGTCACTTAAAGAATCTAACATACATATAAAATAAAATGGTCGATTATTGATGTTAAAAAATCTTACGACCTAACCTCCAAGACTTGCTCACTTTGCCCCATTGAAAAATATAGGATTCTTCAGGCTATCAATAACCCATCCATAGCCTGTATGAACATTAAAAATGAGATCTTCAGACAATGTCCCCACAAAAGGAAATTCCTCCTTGCCAAATGGCCTAACAACAGCATAACTTAACCGATTCACACCCTAATTAACACAAGACGCCTAATTAACACACAGACGCCTAAATACCGCATTTACCTCATTCTAAACTTTAAACCAATCCTCTTCTAAATTACATCTCAACCTTCCTCGCTACCTAACCTCCTTACCTTAACCATATTAGCCTCCCCCCCCCCCCCGATAATAAGGATAACCCCTTATGGGGCTACTTTACCCACCTTTCTCCCCGCCAGTCCTCGCAACCTTTCCATTTCTCTTACCAGACTACGTAATTTTACACCCTTTCTTAACCTTATTTTCAGTACCATTATACCTTAAAATCGATCCATTCTTCCCCCTTTCCCCTCCTAGTTTATTTATACGTACACTTTCGTTAATAATGTTATAACTAGTGTTATTATATTGATATTAATAATAATAATAAAATTATGATTAATTATAATATTAAATTTAGTTTAGTTACTTGAGATGATTTATATATGTGTGTGTGTATATATATATATATATATATATATATATATATATATAAAAATGTAAATTTGGTTCGTTTAAAGTAAATAAAACCATGTTTCTACGTTACCAATTTATTTGATATTTGCAGACAACCCATCTTTAGAGTCGAGGGATGTTTTTATGTTATTAAAATAAATTTACCTCGCAAATTATTAAAATATTAAATAAAATAAATATATATTTTTTTAACTGTTAGTGTGAATCTGTTCTGTTGATAAAACTGAACTTCCGGTTCAATTCATTTCACAGCCACGAATTGACGAAAGATTTCATTTTCTGTTTACTCGATAAGTAAGAAAAAAACAAAAAAAAAACATAATTCATTTGTTTATCTTCCAAATTTTTTAATTTACACATTTTTTCTTTATTATATAAGGCAAAAAAAAAGGGTTTGTCGCTTGCTTTTTGAGGTTTTTTTTGTTTTTCGATATAAGATTGGTTGGTAAAGTACAGTTTTTTTTTTCCGCGCTATTTTTTAAATCGTATTTCCAGGTTTAATTACAGTTTATTATATGTTTTTTTATTCAATTGTAAGATTAAAATACACCCTCCCCTCCCCATGTTAAGAAGGGCTTTTTAAATAATAACGTTATTATTACAACACGGATCACTCTCTGCATGAGTACTGTACTTTCACCTAACAATTTAATAAACAAAACATGGTACTTATGCAGAGAAAGTACCATAATAATATAATAATAGAATAATAACGTTATTTAGAAAGCCATTCTTAACATGGGGAGGACGTTTTGTTACTATTCTATACTTTCACCTAACAATTTAACAAACAAAAGATGGTACTTATGCAGAGAAGATACCGTGCTGAAATAACGCTATTAAAAAAACATAATTCATTTGTTTATCTCCCAAATTTTTTAATTTACACATTTTTTCTTTATTATATAAGGCCAAAAAAAAAGTTTGTCGCTTGCTTTTTGAGTTTTTTTTTGTTTTTCGATATAAGATTGGTTGGTAAAGTACAGTTTTTTTTTGGCCGCGCTATTTTTGAAATCGTATTTCCAGGTTTAATTACAGTTTTATTATGTTTTTTTTATTCAATTGTAAGGTTAAAATACACCCTCCCCTTCCCATGTTAATAATGGCTTTTTAAATAATAACGTTATTATTTCAACACAAATCACTCTCTGCATGAGTACTGTACTTTCACCTAACAATTTAATAAACAAAACATGGTACTTATGCAGAGAAAGTACCATAATAATATAATAATAGAATAATAACGTTATTTAGAAAGCCATTCTTAACATGGGGAGGACTTTTGTTACTATTCTATGCTTTCACCTAACAATTTAATAAACAAAAGATGGTACTTATGCAGAGAAGGTACCGTGCTGAAATAACGCTATTAAGAAAGCCATTCTTAACATGGGAAAGGGAGAGTGTTCTGTAACTATTTTATATTTTCACCTAACAATTTAATAAACAAAAGATAGTACTTATGCAGAGAAGGTAGCGTGCTGAAATAATACCGTTATTTAGACAGCTATTCTTTACATGGGGAGGGAGTTTTGCATCTATTCTAAAATATGAATGCTTTTTCTTTATTAAAGAAATTGGGTACTCGTGCACTTATTGATCCGTGCTGAAATAATAACGTTATTATTTAAAAAGCTATTCTTAACATGGGGAGAAGAGGGTGTTTTGTAACTATTCTGGACTTTCACCTAACAAGTTAATAAACAAAAATTAAACTTAAGCAGACAAGGAACAGTACAGAAGCATTAACATTATTTAGAATACAATTGAATAATAATAAAAAAAAAACTTTAATTAAACTTGGAAATACGATTTAAAAATAGTACGGATCGGTAAATGCATTAGCACCATAAATTTGTCTAATTCTTAATTTCTTATGTTATTGGAAAAAAAAAAAAAAAAAAAAAGGTAAATATGAGGAATTACTCCACCCTCGAAAATTCCTTTAAAATTACCACTCCTGTAGGTTTTCGGGGTCGCTGAAAACGAAAACGACCTTTATAATTAAGGCAAACGAGTAGTTTCCAAGATATGAAGAAATGTTAGTTTAAAAAAGTGAAGGATCACTTTTCCATAATAATTTAACGTAAAATGATCACCCACTTTGTGGCCACGATTTTTTGGGTGGGGGCTTTCTTTCTACCCTTGGAAAATCCTTTAAAATTACCTGCTTAAATTGGTTGGAGGGGCGGGGGGTCGGCCGCAACCCCCCCTCCCCACACACACACAGAAAAATGCCCCTCTCTCAGGTGGCCAGAAAGTGGGTGCTCATTCTAAGTTAAATTTACATTGAAAAGTGATCACCCACTTTTCGAAAAAGTAATTTCTTCATATCATGAAAACTTTCTTTTTGCGACGGAAACGGTTTGCAGATTCGTTTTTAGTACACTGAAATCTACAATAAAATATTTCGTTTTATACGAACATGAGGCGGGCCTTAAAGTAAAATAATACCGGATTTTTTGGGGGCAGATTTGCCATTTAGTTGTATAATATCCTCAAACCAGGTAATCACTAAAAGGGACTTTTAAAAGTCGTCACCTGTATCGATCAAACTTTAAAACCACTGATTGTATGTCAGCCTACATCACAGTAATATATATTGAGTGAGTTCCTAACAGTATTTTGTATAGTTTTTTAGTTTAAACTCATTTTCCCAAAATTTCCCCAAACTTAACGTGTCCGATACAGTCTGCCGCCATTTGTATTTTTCAAATATACCGATAAACACTGCATGTTTTTGAACTGATTAAACATTATACATGACATAAAAACACTACAATCTTATCCAGTTGGGTAGAACATTTACTTTTCTTGCCTTTGATAACATTTATTTGTTATATATTCATTTTTTGACAACTTCTTTGTATCTGTTAATACAAACCCTTTTCATTTAATGTAACGTTTAGTCAGCTTGAAAAACAGTGTTTATCGGTGTATTTGAAAGATACAAATGGTGGCGGACACTGTTGATTATGTTAAGTTTGAGAAAGTGAGTTAAAACTAAAAAACTATACAAAATACTGTCACAAACCCACCGATTATGTCAGCCTATGTCATGGTAACATATTCGGTGGGTTTTTGACACTGTATTGTATAGTTTTTAGTTTTCAACTTAATTTCCCAAACTTAACATATTCAACAGTCTGCAACCATTTCTGTTTTTCCAGCCGATTAAACATTTTACCTTACATAAAAACACTAAACAATTATCCAGTTAGGTAGAAATGTAACTTACCTTACCTTTGCTTTCATTTGTTTTTGGACAACTATTTCGAATCTGTGTATAGTAATCCCCCCCCCATCACTCAAATATTAATTACTAACTCACATTTTTGTATACAGAAAAAAAAAAACATTTAGCGTTTCAACGTTAGCTTTATCCACTGATTGTTGGTCGAGCCCAAGCCATGATTGACGGTAATCCTGAGGATCAGGATCCAATTCTGCAAGAGTACCATTTTTTTCATTTTTTTTATTTTTCTTTTTTGTTTTTAGAGTGGATTGCTGTACTAAGAATATAAGAAACATGCATTTTCTCTTTTTATTAGAATTTTCCATTACACCAAATTGAGCCACAGCAACGAGTGGCAGGGTACAGCTAGTATATATATAAAAATGTAATTCTTGGTTCGTTATAAGCGAATAAAACCATATTTCAACGGTACCAATTTGAAATTTGCAGACAACCCATCTTTAGAGTCGAGGGATGTTTTTATGTTATTAAAATAAATTTACCTCGCGAATTATTAAAATATTAAATAAAATAAATATATTTTCGAACCTGTTTTGTTGCGAACCTGTTTTGTTGATGAAACTGAACTTCCGGTTCGATTCATTTCACAGCCACGAATTGACGAAATGAAGTAGATTTCATTTTCTGTTTACTCGATAAGTAAAAAAAAAACAAAAAAACATAATTCATTTCTTTATCTTCTTTTTTGAGTTTTTTTTTTTTTTTTTTTTTTCAATATAAGATTGGTTGGTAAAAGTACAGTTTTTTTTTACGGATTGGTAACTTGCTTAAATAATATTTGGTGCTAATGCAAAGAGTGGTCCGTGCTATTTTTAAATCGTATTTCCAGGTTTAATTAAAGTTTTATTATATGTTTTTTTATTCAATTGTAAGGTTAAAATACAGGTTAGGTACAAAACACTCTCCCCTCCCCATGTTAAGAATGGCTTTTTAAATAATAACGTTATTATTTCAACACGGATCACTCTCTGCATGAGTACTGTACTTTCACCTAACAATTTTATAATCCATATATAAAATATATATATATATATAATACATATATATATATATATATATATATATATATAATATATATATAATATCTATATATATATAATATCTATATATATATAATATATATATATATATATAATATCTATATATATAATATCTATATATATATATATAATATCTATATAAAATATCTATATATATAATATCTATATAAAATATCTATATATATATAATATCTATATAAAATATCTATATATATAATATCTATATAAAATATCTATATATATAATATCTATATAAAATATCTATCTATATATATATATAATATCTATATAAAATATCTATATATATAATATCTATATAAAATATCTATCTATATATATATAATATCTATATAATATATCTATATATATATATAATATCTATATAAAATATATCAATATATATATATAATATCTATATAAAATATCTATATATATATAATATCTATATAAAATATCTATATATATAATATCTATATAAAATATCTATATATATAATATCTATATATAATATCTATATAAAATATCTATATATAATATCTATATAAAATATCTATATAAAATATCTATATATATAATATCTATATAAAATATCCATATAAAATATCCATATATATATATATATAATATCTATATAAAATATCTATATATATATATTATATCTATATAAAATATCTCTCTCTATATATATATGATATCTATATAAAATATCTACATATCTATATATATATAATATCTATATAAAATATCTACATATCTATATATATATAATATATATATAAAATATCTATATATATAATATCTATATAAAATATCTATATATAAAATATCTATATAAGATATCTATATATATAATATCTATATAAAATATTTATATATAATATCTATATATAATATCTATATAAAATATCTATATAATATCTATATATATAATATCTATATAAAATATCTCTCTCTATATATATATATATAATATCTATATAAAATATCTATATAATATCTATATATATAATATCTATATAAAATATCTCTATATATATATAATATCTATATAAAATATTTATATATATCATATCTATATAAAATATCTCTATATATAATATCTATGTAAAATATCTATATATATATAATATCTATATAAAATATCTATATATATAATATCTATATAAAATATCTATTTATATATAATATCCATATAAAATATCTCTCTCTATATATAATATCTATATAAAATATCTCTCTATATATAATATCTATATAAAATATCTCTCTCTATATATATAATATCTATATAAAATATCTATATATATAATATCTATATAAAATATCTATCTATCTATATATATATATATACATATATATAAAATCTCTCTCTCTCTATATATATAATATCTATATAAAATATCTATATATATAATATCTATATAAAATATCTATATATATAATATCTATATAAAATATCTATATCTATATCTATATAAAATATCCATATATATATAATATCTATATAAAATATCCATACATATATAATATCTATATAAAATATCCATATATATATAATATCTATATAAAATATCCATATATATATAATATCTATATAAAATATCCATATATATATAATATCTATATAAAATATCCATATATATATAATATCTATATAAAATATTCATATATATATATATATATATATATATATATAAAATATTCATATATATATATATATATATAAAATATTCATATATATATATATATATATATATATATAAAATATTCATATATATATATATATATATAAAATATTCATATATATATATATATATATATATATATATATATAAAATATTCATATATATATATATATATAAAATATTCATATATATATATATATATATATATATTTACACATACTAGTTGAGTAGGTTCGAAAACTGCTTACAAAATGTGGACTGTGATTTATGAAAGTATGATAGGTTATGAAAAGGAAGGGTTGTAAAGGGATAACTGCGAATTCGGGGGCATCAAAACCAAAGCTAAATATGATGAAAGTAAAAATAAAATAGATAAACCCCATAACTTTATATATCATACCTGTTCACACTGAAACACTTATTACAATATTCTGTGGATCTATATTTTAAAAAAACTTGTTAAACTTTGTGACATATTTACATTGTATGGAGGTTAGGCGCGAACAAACACCCCATAATTTTATTATACCATATTTCTTCAAACTGAAACATAATGATCAAAGTATACTTACGCAGATAGATATGAAAAGTCTTTATTAAATTGTGTGCCTATTTTCATTCTATGAAGGCCAAGCGCGAACGCAGAACCCACAATTTTATTATACCATCCATATACCATCTTATCAAAGTATTATGTACATCTACATCAAAAACACTGGAAAACGTTGTTTTTTTTTTAATTTTTATTTTTTTTTATTTCCATACTTTGTAGACCAGGCGCGTACGCAGACCCCACAATTTTAATGAATCATCATTATGCCAGATCAAACATACCCATTTCTGTGTCTCGATACATCTTCTATCATTATATGTGATCTGTTTTGTATAATAGTCCACCATATAGGAGCCTATTCGTGACCAGACACAAACAGACAGTCAGCTTTGTATTATATATATATATATATATATATATATATATATATATAGATATCATATATTATACATATTATATTATATATATAGATATCATATATTATACATATTATATATATATATATATATATATATATATATATATTATATTATATATTATATAGAATATATATATATTATATATAATATCTTATACATAATATATAATATATATAATATACAGGGGGTGCAAAAGTAGGTATACAGTATTGAAATTATTGACATTTTATTGAACTGAAAGCTATATACCTTAAAGTAAAAATGCATACACTTTTAGTCTTTTGTTTTTATTAATTAAATTTCCTTTCGATTAAAGTGCATGTACTTTGAATCATTTCTTTTTATTTTTTCAGTTAAATTGGCAATTTAACCATGGCCGGTAATTTGACTGACGAACAGCGAAAATGGATATTAAAACAATACTGGAAGACAGAAAATAGTGAACGCGTAAGAGAAGTGGGTCAAAGCCTTTGCAACACCTCCCCCAGCAAGGCTCACGGTTTATCGACTGCGTGACAAATTTGAACAGACAGGGAGTATCCACAATGCACCGAGAAGTGGTTGACCAATTACTGTGACCACACAAGAAAATGAATTTAAAGTTGCTCAGGCATTCACTCAGAGCCCACAGAAATCGAAATACAGAGCCTCATCTGAACTTGGTATTGAACGTAGATCATTGGGGCGCCTGATGAATCGTGCCGGTCTAAAGATGTACCCGCCTCGATTGATACATGGTTTATTGGAAGATGACTCGGATCGTCGTTTACAATTTTCTGAAAACATCTTTAGCGAGGAACTTGAAGGTAACGGTATTCTAAATAAAATTGTATGGTCTGACGAAACAAACTTTAAATTATCAGGTGCCGGTATAATTGCGTTTATTATGCAACCGAAAACCCTCGCATCACTATTGAAAAACAACTCAATCAACCCGGGGTAACAGTATGGGCCGGGCTTTCTTGCAAAGGTGTTGTTGGCCCCATTATTCTTCACACAAGCATTGATCAAACTGTGTACTTAAACATGTTGCAGGATGCAATAATACCCCAAGTACGTGAACAATACCAAAATGATGACTTATTTTCAACAAGACGGGGCCCCACCTCATTTTGCACTCACTGTGCGAGCACTACTTGACTTAAAATTTCCCAACATCGACTGGCCACCACGCTCGCCAGATTTAACTCCTATGGATTTCTTTTATTGGGGCACAGTAAAAGATAAGGTTTTTGCACGCAAGCCTTGCACTGTCGAAAACATGATTCAGTTCATTTTGGAAGCTTGTCAGGAAATTGATGCTGATAAAGATCTTTGTTCTAGAGAGTGCATGAGTGCTCGTTCTCGATTAGAGGAATGTGTTAACGCTGACGGCAAGCAATTTGAATACCTGCGGAAATAGGGCTTCCTATTACATGTGTTTCTTATTATACGTGCTAATTATTACTTGTTTATGCAACATTTGTTTTTCTGTATAATAAATGCCTTAAACTTTATACGTTTTTCTTTTTTTGACCACTGTATACCTACTTTTGCATCCCCTGTATATTATATATAATATATATTATATTATATCTATCTATCTATATATATAAGTGAACGAGCCTGTGTGTGTGTGTGTGTGTGTGTGTGTGTGTGTGTGTGTGTGTGTGTGTGTGTACGTGTACATTTCCCGACGCAATAACTGTCAATTTTTAGTCTGCAGACTCGAAATTTGATATACAGTGTACCGAGATTTGGGAAAATCGATGTGATCGGTTTTTGGTCAGAAATTTGGCGATTAAGGGGTCAAAGTTCAACGATTTGACTTCTGAGAACTCTACCAAACTCCTCCGACAATTTTCGGTCCACACACTGAAGATTTTAGATATAGGTTTCTTGGACATGGATCTAACTTAATAACTTGATTTGAGCCCAAAACAATAAATTCTAAGGGATCATAATAGGGGTCACAGTTAAAAAAATTGACCTCTGCGGTCTCTTCCAAATTACTCAGACAATTTCTGGTCTAAATATTTGAAATTTTACATAAAGGGTATTCAGAGATAGGGCAAGCTTTTTCATCAGTTTGGGTCGAAAATTTTTAGTTACCAATATATAAATGTATGCGTGTATGTATGTTTGCATGTCTGCCTTAAACTTTCAATAGAGTGGACGGATTTTACGAAGATCAGTATCTTTTTAAAGTTCTACCTTTCATAAGACCAGTATCGAAAAATTGGTTAAAAACATTGATATCTTCCCCTTCAACTAGGCACTTTTCTACAGGCAAGGGACTCACTTTTCGCCGCTATCTTTGAAAGTTATCCTCTCCATTAGATTGTCTAGACTTAATTTAAAAAAATGTCGCTTCCGGTTTGGCGGTGGTCGTAACAGCATAAACGTTAGGTTTTATCCCGTTCTTTTCCTCCTTCCTACTACAACTTTTTTTTTTTGCCCAAAATACACATACAAACACCCTGGCAACGCCGGACTGAAATGCTAGTAATATATATATGATATATATATATAATATATATAATATATATAATATATATATATATAATATAATATATATAAATATACAATATATATATAATATAATATATATAAATATATAATATATATATATAATATAATACATATAAATATATAATATATATATAATATAATATATATAAATATATAATATATATATAATATAATACATATAAATATATATATATATATATATATATATATATATATATATATATATATATATATAATATAATACATGATTGTTGAGCTGGATTAAATCCGACGATATGAAATAAAATGGAGATGGAAGGACCTGGATACTCAACGTTTCGCCCGATTTATGCGACCATCCCTCTTGAAGAAGCCCGCATAAATCGGGCGAAACGTTGAGTATCCAGGTCCTTCCACCTCCATTTTATTTCAATATAATACATATAAATATATAATATATATATATAATATAATACATATAAATATATAATATATATATAATATATAATATATATATAATATATAATATATATAATATATAATATACAATATATATATAATATACAATATATATATAATATACAATATATATATATAATATACAATATATATATATAATATACAATATATATAATATACAATATATATATAATATACAATATATATATATAATATACATAATATGTATATATAATATATATATGATATACATAATATATATAATATACATATATAATATACATATATAATATACATATATAATATACATAACATATATAATATACATAACATATATAATATACATATAATATATATATATAATATATATATATAATATATATATATATATAATATAATATATATATATATATCTATGATATAATATATATATCTATAATATAATATATATATCTATAATATAATATATATTTATATAAAATGGGTTAAGAAATTCCAACGAAAGAAAGATGTATATTTAAATAAGGGGGTAGTCACCAACAATGTGTATTTTTTAACATTATTTTATTATTCCGTGTCTTGGTTTTTCATTGAGAATTATGTTTGGATCATTGTAATAATGTTTTTAAATCATTGAAATCGTTTTTACGCGTTTCAGACGTTCTGTGAAGCGTCCTCGTCAGAAATTATTTTCAAATGTGTTGGAGATGTAAAAATGGCATTTTCGTAGTTCATTTGAAGTGTTTCCAAGGGGTGGAGGCATGAAACTAAGGAATCCAAAAGAACACAACAAAGAACAAATTTTAGCATACGGCTCTACACACAACACAAACAAACCAGAACTATTCACACAGATAACAAAAAACCTTATCCTCCTCAATCACAACGACAAACTAAACAACATACTTAAAACAACAAAAATAATAAAAAGCAAACGCCAACTCAAATACTTAAAACACATCCTAACTTCCTCAAAACTCGTCCCACACACTACAAAAGGGGTTACAAAATGCAACAAACCGCGTATGTGACATAATAATAGAAGGTAACACATACACATTCAAAAACCCAGCACAAACATTCAAAATAAAAAAGGATCTAAATTGCACTTCCGGAAATGTAGTATATGCACTAAGATGCACAGCATGCAACAAATCCTACATAGGCGCCACCAAAAATTTCAGCAATAGAGTGGCCTTACATAAGAGCAACATCAAAATTGCAGATAACAGACACCTCTATGTTTCAAAACACGTACACACATGCAGTGGAAACAGCTTCAAAATAATGCCAATCTTCCAAACAGACAATTATTTTTATTTACTTACACAGGAAAAAAATTTCATCACCAGATTCACTCCTGAACTGAACAGAGCTTAATATCAACACACAATTGGAGACGGAAGCGTTGTTGTGATAAGTGATTTTCTCTACTAATTCGCACTTTTTATTTTTAGATTCAAATATTAATAACTACATTTTATTTCAGTATTTAATTTATGTATTTCTGTTGTATAAAATGCTAGCTTTTTTTTTTCTCGTCCATAAATGTTTATCTACCAAGTTGATCTTAAATATTGTATAATCAATCCATTATATTATTTTCAGTCCCCCACCCCTTATTTCTGGCTCCCATCTTATCTCGCAATTACTTATAACGTCACCAACTAACTTCGGAAGAACCCCCCCCCATCTGATTTTCTTTTATAGCATAAGTTGCTTAAAACGTGATTAGTTAAAGTTCAGAATAAAATCACGCTTTCTCTTAACGGTTAATTAAAAAAAAAATCTTCTGAACGCTATTAAAAGTTAAATTCTTCACTAGTTTGCAATTTGGAGATGGAAGCGTTGTTGTGATAAGTGATTTTCTCTACTAATTCGCACTTTTTATTTTTAGATTCAAATATTAATAACTACATTTTATTTCAGTATTTAATTTATGTATTTCTGTTGTATTAAATGCTAGCTTTTTTTTCTCGTCCATAAATGTTTATTCATCTACCGAGTTGATTGCAAAAATAGATTACCTAATTGTACTCATTTTTAGTTCGTGAGAGGGGAATCTATCACCATACTTTCCCTTAAACACGTCCGTTGGACTTTTATTAAGTACAATACTTAATAGTTTTTTTTTTGTTTTGTTTTTTTGTTTTTTTTTTTATAAATGGAGAGTAGAAAACGCATTGTGGATGCGTTATCGGCAGCTCCTGTTACTCTCGCTTCTTCTTATTTGTCCCTCAGTCCTCATTTTTTAAATGAGTGATTTTTCTGACAAAGGGAGAAGAAAAAGCTGTTTTCTAGGTTGGCAGTATTTTTGCGCGAACAGTTGGCAGAGTTGGTGGAAATTTTCTGTTTCTATGTCTATCCTTGTAGCCATGTCACTAGTAAGGGTGCTGGAGGTAAACGTTTTGTCTGGGCTGACGTTATCCGCCTGATAGTCAGGGACCCGAACCTTGGATTAACCACTAAGGAGGCTGTCCTATCAGCAGGTGCAAAGTACTGGGGCTGCTGTATTGCCATTTGGTGAATGGAATCTGGACCATGCAGTAGCTTCTGGTGGGGCCTCTCGATGCCATACTAGTGGGTAATTGTTATGGCTTTACTTTATCATGTCCAACAAAAAAAAAAAAAAAAAAAAAAAAAAGAAAATTCTTCGTTTCTTTTTCTCTCTTAGTTTCCCCTCTCTGTCCTGCTCTAAGTAAATCTGTCGACCTAGTCCACAAATTCCAAAATTTCATCATGACAAGTTTCAAGAAAAAATACACGATTAAATCCGGTTCTCCAACTTCCAACGTAGACCCCTACTACTATGTCTCCTTCTCCAACATCAGGGGTCTTCGTTCTAACCTTCCAGAGGTTGAAACCCAATTACAGGAGACTAAACCAGACCTTTTATTTTTAAGTGAAACTGGCATTGGACAGGCTATTTCCCTAGATGAGTTTGCAATTACAGGATACTCTAACTTAACTTCTAAATCTGACCCCAAGATCGCCATGGGCATGGAATATGTGCCTATATTAAAGATAGCTTTCCATGTGGGAGGGACATCTCCAGGGAAGATCCTAACTTACCCTATACGTGCTTCCGGGTTGCTTTAGCTCACACTACTGCATTTATATTTACTCTCTATCGCCCCCACAACAGCGGAGTTACTATCTTTCAAAGCATATCTGAGAAAATTGACCAAGTCCTTTCTACTTATCCTTCAGCTAACATTCACGTATGTGGAGACTTCAATGTTCACAACGTCGAATGGTTGACCCACTCAAACAAGACCGATGATGAGGGGAGGTTCTGTCATGATTTCTCCATTGCCTATGACCTCACTCAGATTGTTCAGGAACCTACCCGTGTGCCCGATAATGACGGCCAGTATGCGAGCCTACTAGACCTTTTTCTCACAACTTGCCCTGAACTATGTTCAGTTTCTGTTCTGTCGCCTCTTGGATCTTCCGACCACTCTGTTGTATCAATTAAGATAAAAATGAAATGTAATAAGTCCCCAGACGTACCTCTTCATCGTACAGTATATCAATACACTAAGGCTGACTGGGATAGCTTCCGTACATTTATATCTGATCTACCTCTGCATTCCATGTTTAAAAAGGATGTGTCCTCTATAGTATTAGACCTAACTGAATGGTTAATTGTAGGTATTGACCATTTCATACCCTCTAAAAAGTTTCAGCAAAAACCTAACAGCCAGCCATGGTTCTCTCCAGAATGTGCTGCTGCCATTGCGCACAGAAATCACTTTTTCCACTGCTTCAAACGTAATAGATGTATGGAAACTAAAGCCGTTTTCAGGACTGCCAGCAACCATTGTAAGAAAGTAATAAGGAACGCAAGAGAGTTGTATGCTCAATCTGTTAAGTCCAAAGTAGCTGAGCAGCGGCTTGGTTCCCACCAGTTTTGGCAAATAGCAAACAGAATCCTGAACAGAAGCGTGTGCTCCATCCCAACTATTATCAATGGACCTGAGGTAATCTCGTCAGCATCAGACAAAGCCAAACTCTTTGTCAAGAACTTTGCAGCTAATTCTACCCTATGCGACCAAGACCGCCAACCCCCAATATTTCCTCCTGTATCAGAAAACACGCTATGGGATATACGTATATCTGTACGTGATGTTGCGAAGCTAATCAAAAACCTTGATTCGAGTAAAGCAACTGGCCCTGATGGTATTCCAATTATAGTACTCAAAAAACTTCAACCTGAACTAGCGCCCATACTTACAAAACTGTTTAAACGTTGTCTTAAGGAGAATAGTTTCCCATCTCCCTGGAAAATCTCATCAGTATGCCCTGTATTTAAGAATTCAGGTGATCGCTCATCCTCCTCTCAGTACAGGCCAATAAGTCTCCTGTGCGTCATGAGTAAGTTGCTAGAATCCGTGTTAAATACAGAAGTAATCAAACATCTCAACAAAAATAACCTTCTTAGTGACACTCAATATGGTTTCCGTTCTGCTAGATCTACAGCAGATGTGCTTACAGTTATATCGCATAGGATTAGCAAATCTCTCGACGGTGGCAATCTTTCTAGGGCAATTGCTCTTGACATATCTAAAGCCTTTGATAGGGTATGGCATAAAGGTTTACTTCATAAGATCGCTAGCTATGGTATAGCTGGAAAAGTCTTCTCAATTATTAAATCATTTCTTTCTGATAGGTTTATAAGAGTAGTAGTTGAGGGGCAAAAATCAGAAGCTCACAGTATTAATGCCGGTGTCCCTCAGGGATCCATCCTGGGCCCAACTCTTTTCCTGATCTACATTAATGATCTTCCAAATCATATCCTTACATCATTTGTAGACATTTATGCTGACGACACTACCATTTATGGTACCACATCTAAGACAGTAAACGACCAAGTTCTCTCCAATTCTCTCTCCTCTGATCTTGAGCACGTAGTACAATGGGGAAAGGAGTGGCTGGTTACTTTTAATGCATCTAAAACCAAGCTTCTCTCTTTACATCATCAACATTCTAATTCACATTTGTCATCAATTGAAATGAATGGCTCTCGTCTTCAGGAGGCCTCAAGTTTTGACAAGCTTCTGGGCTTGACCATTACTCCTGATCTTAAATGGAACACGTATATCAAATCTGTTGCCAAGGCCGCTGGAAAAATGGTGGGATCTTTCTATCGATCCAGTAGATATCTCACTGCTGATGCTATTCTCTATCTATATAAGAGCCAGGTACGTCCAAGGATGGAATACTGTTGCCACATCTGGGCAGGAGCTGCTAGAAAGGACTTGTCCTGCCTTGATAGAGTTCAAAATAGACTTTGTAGCCTCGTAGGAGATGTCCTTTTCTCCTCCTTGCAACCTCTATCTCACAGAAGAGATGTTGCGAGTTTGTCTCTGATGTATCGTTATTTTCATGGAAAGTGTTCAACTGAGCTTCAATCTATGGTCCCCCCTCGCCAAACTTTCACAAGAAACACTCGTCTAGCTGTAAACACTATCAATAATTTTCCCCACTCTTTATCTGTGCCTAAACCTAAACGTAGATTCCATGAACAAAGCTTCTTTCTTAGAACTGCACGCCTGTGGAATTGTCTTCCGTTTTCCTGCTTTCCGGCTGACTACAATATGGTTGTGTTCAAGTCTAAAGTAAATAAGTTCTTGATGGGCCGTTCCATATAGGTTATTAAATTTGCCAAATTTTCATTACTAATGATTACTATATTGACCAATTTCTACTGTACACTCTTTAACCCTTATCCTTGAGTGGCCTCTGGGCCTTGATAATGTGGTGATGCCTTTGTAAAAAAAAAAAACAAAAAAAAAAAACACCCACACATAAATCACAACCGACACATTAAAACACACACGCGCGTGTGCATACAACCACACACAGACATAACACCCCTATCTCTAATACAACACACTGAACAATACGAACCCTACTTAACCTCGAAACCAACAATACTAGGAAACACCTAGAACCATAGTATGATATCTGTTCCAACACCTCGCTCCCTCCTCAGTCAGTGGAAGAGAACCTCCTCATGACTGAGACAACTATCTTCCCTTCTATCATCCCCCTCCCATACCTATACCCCCTCCAATTGCCCCTCCCCGTTTGGGGAACAAAATCTTCCCCACACTAGGAACCGATCCTGGGTCTGGCCATACCCACATGGGGAGACAAATAAATAGAAACATTAAAAAAATCCCCTATACATATTTTTAAATACACCCCTCTTTCTAAACAAACATAATATAAAGAATACCCGAAAAGACTGAAACGAAAAATCACAATACTAAAATCCAATAATCCAAAAAATAAATATCAAAATAGAATGAAAGCAGCCCTACCCTTATTTCAGAAGAGCTGGTCCCCCCCCTCCTCACACATACACATTAGTAACGACCTTGTATCACAGTCACCTTCCTAGGGAAGCAAATAATCTCATAATACTATAAAACAATACACACATTCTCAAACCAATAAACACACACACACACACACACACACACACACACACACACACACACACACTACCCTAAAGGAAAAGGGAAAATAAAACACAAGCAGAAAGAGAGAGTGAAAGAGAGAGAAACACAACACGAGAGTGACTACATCTGAGGTCAGCGGCCTGGACAAGCCCAATAAAAGAGTAATAAAAATTGAACATGCCAATGAATAATAGACACTTTCACGCCTCCACCCCTTGGAAACACTTCAAATGAACTACGAAAATGCCATTTTTACATCGCCAACACATTTGAAAATAATTTCTGACGAGGGCGCTTCACAGAACGTCTGAAACGCGTAAAAACGATTTCAATGATTTAAAAACATTATTACAATGATCCAAACATAATTCTCAATGAAAACCCAAGACACGGAATAATAAAATAATGTTAAAAAATACATTGTTGGTGACTACCCCTTATTTAAATATATATATATATATATATATATATATATATATATATATATATATATATATATATATATATATATATATATTTAAATAAGGGGTAGTCACCAACAATGTATTTTTTAACATTATTTTATTATTCCGTGTCTTGGGTATATATATATATATATATATATATATATATATATATATATATATATATATATATATATATATATATATATATATATATATAATAATTTTATTTATTTATTATTTTTTTTTAAACAGTAATCTATGTACACGCGTGTTTCGAGGTAATTACCTCTCGTTAGCATAGCTCAACTGTTTCTAGGAATCAAACTCTAGACATTGTTTTCCACAATCCGGTGCCTTAACCGTTAGACCACAAACCCTAGATGACTTTACTGTTTATTTTTATCGCTTATAAATTTAGATTTGTTATTGTTGTTTTTTTTTCAAGCGATAAACACGGTTAATATTGGCTCCGTCATAATATAATATATCTATAATATAATATAATATATCTATAATATAATATAATATATCTATAATATAATATAATATATCTATAATATAATATAATATATCTATGATATAATATAATATATCTATGATATAATATAATATATATATATATATATCTATGATATAATATAATATATATATATATATAATATAATATATATATATATCTATAATATAATATAATATATATATATCTATAATATAATATAATATATATATATCTATAATATAATATAATATATATACATCTATAATATAATATAATATAATATAATATATATACATCTATAATATAATATAATATATATACATCTAAAATATAATATAATATATATATATCTATAATATAATATAATATAATATATATACATCTATAATATAATATAATATATATACATCTAAAATATAATATAATATATATATATCTATAATATAATATAATATATATATATATATATAATATAATATAATATATATACATCTATAATATAATATAATATATATACATATATAATATAATATAATATATATCTATAATATATATATATCTATAATATAATATAATATGATATATATCTATAATATATATATATCTATAATATAATATAATATGATATATATATATATCCATAACATAATATAATATATATCTATAATATAATATAATATATATCTATAATATAATATAATATATATTTATAATATAATATATATCTATAATATAATATATATCTATAATATAATATAATATATATCTATAATATAATATAATATATCTATAATATAATGTAATATATATTTATAATATAATATAATATATATTTATAATATAATATAATATATCTATAATATAATATATATCTATAATATAATATATCTATAGTATAATATAATATATATCTATGATATAATATAATATATATCTATGATATAATATAATATATATCTATGATATAATATAATATATATCTATAATATAATATAATATATATCTATGATATAATATAATATATATCTATGATATAATATAATATATATCTATGATATAATATAATATATATCTATGATATAATATAATATATATCTATGATATAATATAATATATATCTATGATATAATATAATATATATCTATGATATAATATAATATATATCTATAATATAATATAATATAAATATATATATAATATAATATATATATAATATATAATATAATATATATATAATATATAATATAATATATATATAATATATAATATAATATATATATAATATATAATATAATATATATATAATATATAATATAATATATATATAATATATAATATAATATATATATAATATATAATATAATATATATATATATATATATATATATATATATATATATATATATATATATATATATATATAATGAACTAAGAATTACAATTAAGTTTACAAATATAATCCAAAATAGCAAACTAAAATATATGGTAAATATTAAAGACAATATTTATAATGTAATCCTAACCAGATATTAAAGCTCAATAAAACCAAATAGGAAATAGAGCTGATAATAAGAACAAAGAATTAATAAAAAACATCTTGAAAACACTTTAAGAATAGTGTAAAACATTTAATATTTATAAAATGAAGACACAAATCCGCAGAGTTTCAAAAGAAATACTTTCGTTCTAATCAGAGTGTAGGGATTAGCAAAATGCGGAATCGGATTTTGCTTGCAAAGTATTTTATGAAACTACAAGTAAGCCAAAGAGCTTACTTGGTAAAAGTTAAACAATAGTGAAGCAGAGGGAATGAGGGGGATGATTTCATGTGAATGGATGGTCGAGTCAATAATAGAATATCCAATAACGGTAAAATCCAAGGAAAGTTGATAAAAGTTCGGTATTCAGAAGTAAAAATACAAAGGAATCGCGTTACTGAGAGTAATTTCAATGTCATTCAAAAGGCAGAATTCCGTGACATATGTGTACAAAAAAAAAAGAGTGAGTTCAATATATTTTTATAAAAAGATAAATTATGCGTAGAATGAAGCGTCTTGAAATCTCTCCATTTCTTCATTCTATATATATTTATGTACGTGTTTATATATTTGTTTAAATATTGTACCAACCAAAGTCCGTCCGTTTTAGGCCTACAGTCATGAAACTTAATATATAGGGTATTCGAACCCATACGAAACTTTATATTTGGGTTTTAGCCAGGGAGCATCGGTGCAAAAGTGTTTTAAAAAAATGGTATTTGCCAGGCGAAGGTCGATCGCCGGCATTACAAATATGCATGCGTAACGTTATAGCTCTTGTTTCATGTTTTAATTTTTAACCTTGCAGCAAAGGTGTCTTCATAGCTCAGGTATTAACGTAAAAGGAAAACGTAAATCATAAGCTAAACGTTTTGGTTTCGATTCTCAGTGGTAGAGCACGGGTCTTTTTCTTTTTTTTTTTTTTAACTTTTTAAATCATTACTATATATTGGGTCCATTATAATATAATAATAAATACGAAATCTGTATTAATCAAAATATCACATTTAAGCGTATTTTACGACCAGACAATGACGGGCGGCCTGCTAGTATATATATATATATATATATATATATATATATATATATATATATATATATATATATATATATATATATACTAGCTGTACCCTGCCACGCGTTGCAGTGGCTCAATTTGGTGTAATGGAAAAATTTAATAAAAGAGAAAATGCATGTTTCTTATATTAATACAGCAATCCACTGCAAAAAGTGAAAAAGGCAGCGAAATTGAAAAAAATGGTACTCTTGCAGAATTTGATCTGGATCCTCGAGAGTTTCTGTCAATCATTCATGTTTTGGACTTGACCAACAATCAGTGGATGAAGCCGAACGTAGCAAAAATGTTGAAACGCTAAATGCTTTTTATTTTGTTGTTGTTTTAAAAAATGTGAGTTAGTAATTAATATTTGGTTGATGGTGGGGGAGGGGGGGTACTATACACAGATTCAAAAAAGTCGTCCAAAACAAAGAAATGAAAGCAAAGGTAAGGTAATTTACGTTTCTACCTAATTGGATAATTGTTTAGTGTTTTTATGTAATGTAAAATGTTTAATTGGCTCCAAAAACAGAAATGGTCGTGGATTCTTTTTGAATACGTTAAGTTTGGGAAAGTAAGTTGAAAACTACAAACTATACAAAACAGTGCCTGAAACTCACCGAACATATGTTACCATGACATAGGCTGGCATAATCGGTAGGTTTCTGACAGTATTTTGTATAGTTTTTTAGTTTTAACTCACTTTCTCTAACTTAAAGTAATCAACAGTGTCCACCGCCATTTGTAGCTTTCAAATACACCAATAAACACTGTTTTTCGAGCCGACTAAACGTTACATTAAATGAAAAGGGTTTATATTACTAAACACAGATACAAAGAAGTTGTCAAAAAATAAATATATAACAAATAAATGTTATCAAAGGCAAGAAAAGTAAGTGTTCTACCTAACTGGATAAGATTTTAGTGTTTTTATGTAATGTATAATCGGTTCAAAAACATTCAATGTTTATCGGTATATCTGAAAAATACAAATGGCGGCAGACTGTATCGAACACGTTAAGTTTGGGGAAATTTTGGGAAAATGAGTTTAAACTAAAAATACTGTTAGGAACTCACTCAATATATGTTACCATGATGTAGACTGGCATATAATCGGTGGTTTTAAACTTTTGCTCGATATAGGTGACGACTTTTAAAAATCCCTTTTAGTGATTACCTGGTTTGAGGATATTTGTACAACTAAACGGCAAATCTGCTCAAAAAAATCCGGTATTATTTTACTTTAAGGCCCGTTTCACGTTCATATATAACGAAATATTTTATTGTAGATTTCGGTGTGGTAAAAACGAATCTGCAAACCGTTTACGTAGCAAAAAAAAAAAGTTTTCATGACATTCATGAAATTACTTTTTCGAAAAGTGTGTGATCACTTTTCAATGTAAATTTAACTTAGAATGAGCACCCACTTTCTGGCCACCTGAGAGAGGGGCATTTTTCTGTGTTTCTTGGCTAAAAAGTTTTTTGTTTGATTTCTTTTGCATGGTAATAACCCCTGAACTCTGGGACTATTTTCCATTTAACAGCCGTAGCCTTCGTTTACGCTATGCGTAAGCATAAACGAAAGCTGTTTAGCCAATAAACATGGGAAAAAATCCCCCCTCTCTCAGGCGGCTAGAAAGTGGCTGCTCATTTTAAGTTAAATTTACATGGAAAAGTGATCGCCACTTTTTCGAAAAAGTAATTTCTTCATATCATAAAAACTATTTTTTGTGACGGAAACGGTTTGCAGATTCGTTTTTAGCACACCAAAATCTACAAAAAAGTTTTGTTATTTACGAACGTGAGACGCACAGCCCTTAATGGAAAATTATATCAAAAATCCGGGGGAAAATAGTTTTCAATAAAAACAGCAAATGAATTCGATAGAAAAAAAATGGATGCTATTTTTTTTTCTTTCTGTGTGTTTCTTGGCTAAAAAGTTTTTTGTTTGATTTCTTTTGCATGATATTAACCCCTGAACTCTGGGACTATTTTCCATTTCACAGACGTAGCCTTTGTTTATGCTATGCGTGAGCATAAACGAAAACTGTTAAATATGCATTCGCGTACCAAATTGCCTTGTCAAAAAAACCTTTAAGCCAATACACGAAAATAAATGGCCCTTCCTCAGGTGGCCAGAAAGTGGGTGCTCATTTTAAGTTAAATTTAGATGGAAAAGTGATCACCCACTTTTCGGAAAAAAAAAATTTCTTCATATCATGAAAACTATTTTGATACTCCTTGGGCGTTGAGTTCCATGGCGACCCGCAGAATTATTTAATGGTCGTTCCCTTAGTACCCCCCTAGTCAAGGCTAACGCATGTGCACGTAACATTTTTTATTTATTTACTTACGTGGTGGAGTTTCTATACTGATAGGTTTTTTGAAATTTTTTCACTGGATTATTATTGATTGAACACTTACCAGATTATGAAAAAAAAAATGAAAAAACAAAAAATCATTTCAACATTTGAAAGGGATACTCACTTTTTAGTTACCATGTTCTGGTAAATCGGTCACTTTTTATTTATTTTTTTTCTAAATACGGAAGTGTCTTCGGGAGATATAAAATGGTCGCATGTTGACGAAGCAATGTATCGGGAGGCGTCGCGTACGGGATTAAAAATTATTGGTAAATTTTTAGATTAGGTCCACCTCCTCAATTTTCTTTTAAATGACGACTTGAAATGGTTTTCGACTATGCTGAATACGAAAATCGCATCGAAATTTTGCAGAAATAAGTAGTTATCAAGATATAAAAAGTTGTATTATGCATTGTAATCTTTGGCGGCCATCTTTTTTACGTGTGTGTATTTGTTTATGGCGCGTGTGCACGTAAAAAGATGGCCGCCGAAGAATACAATGCATAATACAACTATTTATTTCCGCAAAATTTCAATGCAATTTGCGTGTTCAGCATACTCGGAAACCTATAAATGTCGTCATTGAAAGGAAAATTGTGGAGGTGGACCTAATCTAAAAAAAATACCAAATTATTAAACATTTCTCCAGCATGTTAGTGAAATTTATAATACTTTAAAAAAATTAAAAAGAAACAAAAAAGTTTTGAAAAAAAACTCACCTTTCACAAAAACAATTAAAAAAAAAAAAAAACACAAACTGACTAAATAAGTAAAAAAAAAATAATTAAAAATCTCGAAACTTTATTTTCATGAAAACAATAAAAAAAAAAGTCCTGTTCTCTCTATTTTTTTTCTTTGAGAAACAAATATATTTCTGACTTACAAATGCGGTAGAGACTCATTATTGTTACTTTCTATGGTTTTTATATACCGCGTTTTTATTGCTTACAAAATGGGTGACTGATTTATCAGAACGTTGTAACTAAAAAGTGAGCACCACTTTCAAATGTCGAAATAATGATTTCTTTTTTACATTTTTTTTTAATAATCTGTTTAATTAGTGTCCAATCAATAATAATCCAGTGAAAAAAAATTCCAAAAACCTATAAGTATAGAAATAAAGCATGGGAGTAATGTTTGTACAATGTAACGTCGCCTTTCGCACTTTTACAAACATTTTTTAAAAAAAGTAACTAAACCATTTATTTATAATTTGTCACGTGCACAAACATTTATTTATTTACGTAGGCTTAACTCCTTTCATGAATAAGAAAAGTTTTACTCTTTAAGAATAATAAAAGGAAAAAGTTACTGAACATTTATAAAAGGACTTCTTTTCATGAAGGCCAGAGGAATAGTTGGCCGAAAATTCGTGAAACAACAAAAATAAATAAAAATGGTGCTAATGCAGAGAGAGAGAGAGAGCTATCCGCGGTATTTTTTAAATCATATTTCCACGTTTAAAGAACGTTTTACGATATGTTTTTTTTTATTTATTCAATTGTAAGGTTAAAGTACAGAATAGGTACAAAACATCCTTACCTCCCCATGTTAAGAATGATTTTTTAAATAATAACATTATTTCAGCACGGATCAAATTCGAAGAAAATAAGAAGGTAACGGAGAAAAGAATTTGAAGAATGCGATTAAAAATATGATTAATTATACGCAAATACGAAAATATAAAAGAAGAAGAAGTTAATGGTGGTGGTCGTAATTCACTAACATAATTAATTTATGAATTACCAAATTTCGCACTACATGAAAAAACAACAACAAAATAAAAAGTGCATCTTCCTCCCATTCGGTTATACGTTACTTAGACGTGAGTCGTTGAGTTTGAGGTACCAAAGGCAAAATAGTTTATCACTTGTTTTTTCACACGAAATGCATGCATGAGTAATCTTATATAGAAAAACAAAAAAAAAAAAAAACTCAAAAGCAAGCAACAAACTTTTTTTTTTTTGGCCTTATATAATAAAGAAAAGATGTGTAAATTAAAAAATTTGGAAGATAAACAAATAAAATATGTTTTTTTTTGTTGTTTTTTTTTACTTATCGAGTTAACAGAAAATGAAACCTTTCGTCAATTCGTGGCTGTGAAATGAATCGAACCGGAAGTTCAGTTTTATCAACAGAACAGATTCGCAGAAACGATTAAATAAACATATTTATTTTATTTAATATTTTAATTTTAATTAGGTAAATTTATTTTAATAACATAAAAACATACCTCGACTCTAAAAATGGGTTGTCTGAAAATTTCAAATAAATTGGTAACGTATAAACATGGTTTTATTTGTTTAGAACGAACCAACTTTACATTTATATATATATATATATATATATATATATATATATATATATATATATATATATATATATATATATATATAAAGTGTCAAAAGCACAAACGATAAGAGCTATAAAATAGCAGTAATAAATAGTAATAACTGACATTAATGAAAGAAATTCAGGCAACTTAATATTTGTTATAAAGGCAAGCAAAAGAGGAAAGAAATTCCAGTTAAAAATAATAGCTAATAATAATTTGTGAAAGACATTCACACAAATTAAAAGAAATGTAAATCCTTTTTAAGCTTTCTTCGTCACATATTCAAATATTTATTGCAAACATTGATCGCTATGAGATGAAAGCCATTTTATTTTTTTACTGGCAGCCATTAATACAACATTATAACCATTATAACTGCATCTATGCAGGATATTTGTCCATAATTTCTGTTTCCACAACATTTTGCCATAATAGAAATAGGCTGCTAGTATTTGGCAACAATCTAGTGAAGAATATTTGATTACCTTATATTATTATACTAGCAGAGTTACCTGGTCCAAGATGCGAGATAGCATTATACGCAACATCATATTAAGGAGAGTTTACTTTTCATGTTGTCAGTTAGATACCTTACCCACCGACATATTCAGATACATGTTAATACTAGTTACTTAACGCTTTTAAATAGATTAATTTGATTGTGTAATACGTTAGAAAAGTGTCATTAGCACTTTTAGGGGACAGCTAGAGATGCATAGCTACTTCTATTACATTCATATGCAAATTAAGCATGTGGATGCACTTATATTTAAGGTTCGTTCCCTAGTATGTCTTCGTTTTTAGGGACAGATAGGTACAAAAACGAGGTGTTCTCCATTATTATATAGAAAGACTTGGGTATATATATATATATATATATATATATATATATATATATATATATATATATATATATATATATATATTATTCAGAATAATGAAATACAATAAATCTACTGGTGTGCAAATCCAGTGATTATCGGTCTTACAAAATATTATTGGATGAATTTTGAAACTGATATAAGTAAAAAGGTTTTTACCGGATTGATGTAATCAAAGATTTGCCGGATATCCAATCAAACTAAAGAAAAACTGTGGAAATATATATATATATATTGCAATGTTACCAGCTTCCTTGGATTTATTACAATACGTGTTGGATCTTTTTACCTGCCGAATACCAAGAACTTCCATTACAGGATTCAGCATACACTTTCGATTTGAAGTTCAATATTCTTCTTTTTTTGCTGCATCAATATCCAATTTCCCTTATTCTATGTAGCTAAAATGATTTTAAAACTTTAAAAACATTTAATTTAATTTTCTATGTTTATTACTTTTAGTAAATCAGGTGCAAACCTTTTATAATATTTGCTAATATTTTCCTCCGAGGAGATGTATAAACATCGAAAACTCATGAGTTAAGAAAATATGTTTTACTATACTGTATTCTTTGTCTTGCATACTGTTGTGTCGTGGAACAACAGTCAAAATAAGAACAATAAATTCGAGGTTCGGTTAAGGAACAAGTGTATTAACAATAATGTACAAAGATAGTAAGTCCAATACCGGTGAGAGAGATGCGACTGCACTTCAACGGCTAGCAGTTGAAGTGCAGTCGCATCTCTCTCACCGGTATTGGAATTACTAGCGCTATTTATAGTGCTAATCGGTGTAAATTCCTCTGTTCAAAGAATGCCGATATAACACCGCCCTTTGAAAATATCCCGTCTGGGATTAATAATGTTCTTGTTTTGGGTTCACCCCAATCAATTCTGTTGATTTCCGTTTTCTGTTTGATCTTCTGTTCTCCGGAGCTGTCTCTGGTATGGGCACCTGAAAAGTATCAAACACTGTGTCCATGATGTCCTCCTCGGGCGATCTGGTCACCTCACTGTTCGAGTATCTTTTCCGAATTTGGTTAGTGTGACGTTTGTGCACGAAGTCTGGTCCCTTAATCATGTAGACCATGTTGTATATTTGTTTCTCAACAATGCCGGACTCTCAGAAAGTCTGATTATTTTTGTGACTCTTGTAGAAGACTCTTTCGCCAGCTTTATACTGTTTTTTTTTTATATTGGTTTTTTGAGGTTTGGCCTATCCTGGTTTGGTAACAACTTGTGAAAAATCGATCTAACCTTGCGTCCGAACATAACCTCAGCA
This sequence comes from Euprymna scolopes, assembly GCF_053919585.1. NCBI lineage: Eukaryota > Metazoa > Mollusca > Cephalopoda > Sepiida > Sepiolidae > Euprymna > Euprymna scolopes. The sequence goes on along the minus strand of NC_136482.1, from coordinate 95,730,596 downwards.
AGTGTCTTCGACATTTCAATGTTTGCATTCAAAGTGATTCTGTAGACTTGTAAAAACTGTTGGATGGACTTATCCGTCGGCGACCCACTGGCTTTTTTCATAGCTCTCTTGAGTGTGTCAACGAATTTTTGCTTGTCCATTACTTTTTGGGTGGTATAGCGGAATGGTTATATGCTCGATTAGATGATCCTGGCAAAGATGTTTAAATTCGGTAGACGTAAATTGCATTCCATTGTCTGTAACAATGCAGTCTACTCCTCCAAACCTAGCGAATAGTTCATACAGGAACATACATAGCAGCTTTGAACACTCCTCCTCGACTGGAACTTGTAAGTACGCGTCTCTGAGGTCGATTTTAGAAAAATATTTCCCTCCACCCAGTTTTGCAAATATCTCTTCAGGGCTCGGAAGAGGATAATGGTGATCTTGTAATGCTCTGTTTAAGCCTGTCGTGAAGTCGGCACAAACCCGAATCTCCTTACTCTTCTTTTTATGTAAACCGTTGGTGCAGCCCACTCACTGTGACCAATTTTTCTAATGACACCCATGTTTTCGAGTCTTTCTAATTCACCGTCTATCTGTTCTATAGCGGCGTATGGGACATTTCTTTTCTTTCTTTTGGCTGTTCATTTACTTTTATATCAAATTTTGCTACTGCTTTTGTACACCTTCCCAAACCGCCTGAGAATACGTGTGAGAAATTCTCTTTTAACTCCCTCTTCAGTTTTTCTGCCTCCACATTCGAATCCTTAACCTTTTGGCAAAATGAGCTTAAAGGCAGATCCCATAGTCTAAACTTTTCGAACAGATCAGTTCCAAAGAGGTTGTTTGATTTTTGAATGACAAAAATTCTTGCTTTTTCGGCCCTGTTCTGGAAAAAAATATTTGTCAATAATTCTCCATCGAAGGTAATTTTTTCCGCGACTGACGCTTTTTGTTATTTTATGTGATTTAATCATAGTGGGTCTCCCAAGCTTCTTCCATGTCTGTACATTAATAATGGAAATGTCAGACCCACTATTAAGTTGTAGCCTTACTTTCTTTTTAAACATTTTGGCCTGTACATATTTCCGGATATTTTGTTCCTCAGGTTTAATTTTTGTAAGTCTAATGGATGTCTTTCTACCAGATTTTTTTCTACAATGCAATGCTTTATGCCTTTTCTGGTGGCAGTTGTCACATTGTTTGAATTTGTAGGGACACTCATTGTACCAATGTTTATTTCCACACCTCCAACATGGTCCAGGTGGATCTTTTCCCTGTTTCTTTCTCTGGTTATTTTTTGAAGTCGGAGTTCTCTTTTGATGGATCTTTTTAATATGCGACACTCCGCTTTCCTCTATGTCACGACTGTCTTGTTTCAACGCAATAAACCGTTCACAGTCTTCCGCTAAGTTTTTTTGTAGTTTTAAATTCGGTTCGTTTTTGAGTTTATTTAAAACACGATGCCTGATTTCAGCGTCTTTATTTAAGACCAGCCCTTGCACAAATATTAAACATTTAAAATTATCTGATGATAATTCCTCCAGTTTAAAATCGTCGCAATGCTTGTTCACTATACTTGCACAAGTAGTGTAGTCGTCTTCCTCTCTTCTAGTAACATTCATACATTTATATCGCCTATGGAAAAGAGACGTTTTTTGCAGAATAAAGTTCTGTAAGTAGCGTAACTGTTTCTTGGAAGCTCAACTCACTGGGTGTTTTTGGGAGAATAAAATTCCTGAACTTTGTGCTTGGCTGTTCCCAATTTCCTTAGCAAAAGCCTAACTTTTTTCGCATCTGACCAGGTACTACAATCCAATATAAAAATATCCTCATATCATCTATAGTACTGGACGAAAGTGACATTGTCTTCTGGATTATAATTGAAATTTTCAATAGCAGCCCACACAGCTGTTGGAGAAAATGTGTTATTATCGTCCGCTTTAGTTAACTGTGTCGCCTCCAGAATTTTTCTTTGTTCCTCCTGTGTTTTCATCAATATTTCCTCAAAGCGTTTCTGTTGTTGAAGCATTTTTTCTTCAAATGCTTGTTTAAATCTCTTCGCTTTCTACTTGTTGAATTTGCTGCTTTTGCAACACGAGATTTTGCTCTGCCTGGAATTGGAACAATTTCAACAGTGAATCTTTGAGTTTCACACCCATCATACGAATTCAGTTTACAATTTATGCTTACAATTTACGCTTGTAAAAAAAAAAAATCAACCAAGTTTTCTTTCCCAATTCTTTTGTTTGAAGAACAACAGTTTAGCAGTTCTTTTGTGACTTAATTTGTTGAACGCTATATTTCTAGAAAAAAATCCAGCGAAATAACATTTAACATTTTTTATTTGCACACGTTTTTACATAGCAAAAATAAAATCCATTGCTTTAAATAGCCAACGAATTCATATGGGAAACTTTTATTTTGTTTTTACTCTCTTTGTCTTTTTGCAAAAAATGACTTGATTCTTTACATGTTTGCTAAGCACAAATGTTGTACGCGAATAATTATTTTTCACGGGCTGTCTCTTTCTCTTGACAAAGTCAAGCATTCATATTTTTCGCTGTAGATTTTGGTAGCAAGTTTTTTCCCGTGGCCAAATTACTATTGTAGTAATTAATTCACTGTTAATCCTTGCATATCCAAATATCCGTTGAAATGACGAAAGTTTTCGGCCATAAAGATTTTACGAATCTTTATTTCAATCACTTGTGGTGATTCTCTGCAGTGATTATCGTTTCGATTCCTTGTCGCGAATCTGTTGTGTCGTGGAACAACAGTGAAAATAAGAACAATCAAGTCAAGGTTCGATTAAGGAACAAGTGTATTAACAATAATGTACAAAGATAGGAGAGTGTGTATATCTACTGAGCACTCGGCTAGCAGTTGAAGTGCAGTTGCATCTCTCACCGGTGTTGGAATTACCAGCGCTATTTACAGTGCTAATCGGTGTAAATTCCTCTGTTCAATGAAGGCTGGTATAACACATACAATAAAATTTCTATATTTGAAATTTAACTTTTTCAAATCACAAATTTTAAATTCCTAAATTATGATATATATATGAGTAAATTGTAAAAAAAAAAAAATAACGGAAGAGAGTGCTCAATACTGCTCTAGAGCAAAATATGTTTATATTACATGTGTGTGTGTGCATGATAAAAGTCTATATTTCAAATTTCAAGATATCCATCTTACAGTTTATTTCTTGCAGCATGTTAAAATGCTCAAGTCTTGACAGCACTTGTTTCGTAGTGCATAATAATTCATGTAATTATTGTCACTTTTGGAATTTATTCAGTTGTTATTCCTCAGAAGTATAGAAACTCATCAACTTAAAAAATAAATAAGTAAAACGTAATATGGGCGGAAGAGTAGTTGCAATTGTGTTTTGTCTTATTTACGCCATCTTTGAATTCTAATACAGAGTCACCAACCCCATACTAACGTATTAATATAGTGCGGTCATATTATTATAATTAACATAAAAAATTTTCTATATAATACTTTATTAATTCATTATTTATAAATAGTTTATATTATTTTCTTAGATAATATTGAAAATATTCAGATCTAGAATGTATGTATTTAGTTTTATTTTATACAAACCGAATTTTTACATTTGTTGAATTCGTCTATGATAATTTATTTAGTTGGATTTAAACTTTGCACAACTATAACCTTATTTATTACATAAATATTTTTATTATGTATATTCTACATTTAAACAAACTTCTATAATTGCCATTAGTTAAAAGAAAACATGAAAAAATGACAATATAACAATATATACTAATGCATATAAATTTAATCGTTGATTCAATAGGGAGATTACATCAAGTAGAGGTGCAAGATAATATTCTCTTTATGTGCATTATGATATAATGTTGGAATTTTTTTTTGTACCAATAATAGTGCATCCCCCCCCTATTTACATTTATTATTTTTTATCTGGTTCTTGTATTTGATTTTTTGTATTTTGTATCTTTTTTGATTCTTAGTTTCATACATTTTGGGTTTGTACGAAACTCCCTTTAATTGGAGAAAAGAGAAATGCTAGCTCCGTGATGACGTCACAAGCCCAGCGCAGATTTCTGCCTCTTTTGTAATTCCGCTGACGTGGAGATTGGACGTTCGTTTCATTGCCCGGCGCTGAAAATGGAATTTTGACGAGCTTCCTTCAAAGAAGAAAACCCGGCAAGAATACCCCGGGTATGCGACGAGGCATACTTCTGAAAACTATCTACGTGGCTACGTTTTGCACGTAATTTGAAGGAGTGTAATTATTCTAATATAGACCTTATTTTACGTGACAAGAAATTTTGGAACCTCCTACAAAGAAGAAAACCCGGCAAGAATACCCCGGATATGCGACGCGGCCATACTTCTGAAATCCATCTGCGTGTCTACGGTTTGCACGCAAATGGAGGAGAGAAAATTCTAAAATGACTTTAAACGAAAAAAAAAACAGGCACGTGCCTGACTGGCTTTCAGTTTGTGAGTATGCTTCTAAAATTTACTACATATGAGAGTGTGATTAGAAATTACTATTTTGAATCTTATTGTATTCGTTCATGGATACGACATCTTCATTATAAGAACCAGTGTTATTTTTTTCATATGTTACCTTGGCGTTTTTTAAATTTAATGCCCGCAAAGGGAAAAATGTGTAACTAATTTTATTGTAAATAAAGTGTCTTCTTCGTTTCAAAGCAAGACCTTTATATTTTATTCTTTACCCCCCCCCCTTATTTCATGCTGTTATTTTTTTTCAGGTTAGTTACTCTAGCGTCGAATTTATCTGGAAGCAAGATAAATTTCCGACAATATTTTTATATTGTCATTTGTTATGTGCTCCCTTCTACATAGGCAGGGTGCTTAAATCCTACAATGATACTGGCAAAATAGTTAGTGCTTTTAAAACCGGTAGACCCTGCAAAACTTTGGCAAGAGAAGATCGAATAATGCAGCGTATGTCATTAAAGGACCGTTTTAAGTCTTGCACAGAAATTAAAAGGGTTATGAATAGTACCTCATGTGTTAAGGTGTCAAGACAGACTGTTTCTAGACGACTGCAAGAAATAGGGCTGTTTAATCGAACCCCAGGGAAGAAAACACTTGTTAGTTCGAAGAATAAGAAGAAGAGATTAGTTTGCAAACAGGTATGTAATTTGGACATATGAAAATTGGGCAAAAGTATTTTTCAGTGATGAAAGCAAATTTCATTTATTTGAAAATGATGGAAAAAAAAAACAAAAAACAATGTAAATAGACGTATTGGTAAAAGATTAAGTGCAAAGTGTACTAAGAAAACTGTCAAGTTTGGGGGCGGAAGCGTCATGGTATTTGGAATGTTTTCTAGCCAAGGTACACCGCCTCTTGTCCAGTTACTCGTGTAAATGCGCAGATCTATAAAAACATTGTTCAAGATCATGTTGTGCCAATCATACAGAATTCAGGTTTCGATAGGGCTACCCTTATGCAAGATAATACCCCATGTCACAAGGCAAAAGTGGCAATGAGTTGCCTTAGTGAGCAAGATTTCAAAATTATAGCCACTGCAAAGTCCTGACTTAAATCCAATAGAAAATCTTTTGAAGGCCTTAGGAGTAAAAGTTATGGAAAGAAATCCCACTAACAGGGAGGATTTGTGGGTGAAGCTTCAAGAAGAATGGTCTAAAATTAGTATTGAGGATTTTCAAGAACTGATTCGTTCTTGCAGTTGAAGATGTGCAGCTGTCATTGAGAGCAAGAGCTCATTTACTAAATATTGATTGTACATGTATTTTTATTGTTTTTTGTCTGTTTACATTGTTTTTCTCAGTTTTGTCCCTTACTTTTGGACGTTCCTATTTTGAAAATAATTGTTATAATTCTTTTTTTATCCTTTGCAAATGATTCAAATTTTAGTATGTTACTATGGATGATAACGATTACCAGTTGTCAACATTTTAGCATTTCACAGTTGTTATTTCTAAGAAATATTAGGTTTTAAAATGTTGTCCCCAAGTTTTGGACGCTACTGTATATATATAGTAAGTTATAAAAATATACATAGCAATTAAGCTATACAGAATATTCTGCGTTTCATTGACACTAGGATTCGTCAGGCTTATGCGAAGAGTTGTGGTTGTCTCGCATTTTTATATATGCACATTCTATCGAGTTTTTGTTAGCTAATCAGCTTCCTAGTTTCCACCACTCCCTTGCTAATCATCCAATGGGCAGACACTTACAGGACAAAGGCCCAGTTGACCTTGGGTTCAACCTTTCCTTTGTGTGTGCGGCTTTAGTGGGAAGCGTAGATATCTAGTGATCCGACCTATTTAAACCTAGGTGTAGTTAAATGTTGTTTTTATTTGTTTTTTTTATATTATGTTAGTTTATAGGTTTAAAATAGGTCAGATCACTAGATATCTACGCTTCCCACTAAAAAATGTGAAACAACCACAACTCTTCACATAATGAAACGCAGAATATTCTGTGTAGCTTAATTGCCATATATATTTTTATAACTTACTACCTAGCTCTACCTATGTATTGAGCACTGTTGAACTAAATAATACTTAAAGTTTACACATAAAATAATACCTTCTTATATTAATTTATGTGATTAAATGAAGTAGTCATATATATATATATATATATATATATATATATATATGTAAATAATTATTTTCGCAATCATACAAACCGGAGCCAACACAAACCATGAAAGCCATAAACCAGAAACAGGTTTTTCTTCAGGAATAACTTGCATAGTCCTCTGTTTTTTTCTTTGTAAATTGCTGATCTCTTAGCATTTGCCTACTTTATGTTAAGATATTTTTCAAGTTATGTTTTTATTACTGTTTTACACATATGTAGCTAGTTTGGTGTGAATAAACCAATAACGTGACAATTATTTTTTCAACAAAACCGCAGATAAAAGAAGCGATGAACAAAGACTATGCCCCCCCCCATTTTAAGCTTCACAAAACAATATGCTAGAATTTTGAGAAAAAAAATCGGTACTACTTCGGAATAAGAACGAAAGTCGAAAATCGAAATATTGAATTCCAGTTGAAACGAATGTTACTTAATTGTTGTTTAATTACGAAAAATGATGAAGTAGAAAAATTAAATATTAATGAAAATAGTTTTTGAGGAAAAATTGGTAGTTATACTTAAATAATAAACAAATGAGTTTGTCCATTAGCAGGAGTCGTAACTGCAGCCCGTCTTGTTACAATTCCCAAATAAAAATGGCCACCAATGCATCGTGAAATCGTAAAAGTACATGTTTTATGTCAAAACATCGTAATATGTTACTGATTTCGACATGACAATTGAGTAGATAACATTACTTTCAATTAAAATTGATATAGAAATTAAGTAAATAACATTGATCTTTTAATGGAAATTTAATTTTTTATTTTCATTCTTATTCCGAAGCAGCACCGAAAAAAATATTTAGTACAGTAAATAATATAAAGTTTTATACTCATGATATTAAAAAAAAAAAAAAAATGCTGGAATACGTGAAAAAAAAAAAAAAAATTGAAGCCTGATATAGATTTCCGTTTTCTGTTTGATCTTCTGTTCTCCGGAGCTGTCTCTGGTATGGGCACCTGAAAAGTATCAAACACTGTGTCCATGATGTCCTCCTCGGGCGATCTGGTCACCTCACTGTTCGAGTATCTTTTCCGAATTTGGTTAGTATGACGTTTGTGCACGAAGTCTGGTCCCTTAATCATGTAGACCATGTTGTATATTTGTTTCTCAACAATGCCGGACTCTCAGAAAGTCTGATTATTTTTGTGACTCTTGTAGAAGACTCTTTCGCCAGCTTTATACTGTTTTTTTTTTATATTGGTTTTTTGAGGTTTGGCCTATCCTGGTTTGGTAACAACTTGTGAAAAATCGATCTAACCTTGCGTCCGAACATAACCTCAGCAAGTGTCTTCGACATTTCAATGTTTGCATTCAAAGTGATTCTGTAGACTTGTAAAAACTGTTGGATGGACTTATCCATCGGCGACCCACTAGCTTTTTTCATAGCTCTCTTGAGTGTGTCAACGAATTTTTGCTTGTCCATTACTTTTTGGGTGGTATAGCGGAATGGTTATATGCTTGATTAGATGATCCTGGCAAAGATGTTTAAATTCGGTAGACGTAAATTGCATTCCATTGTCTGTAACAATGCAGTCTACTCCTCCAAACCTAGCGAATAGTTCATACAGGAACATACATAGCAGCTTTGAACACTCCTCCTCGACTGGAACTTGTAAGTACGCGTCTCTGAGGTCGATTTTAGAAAAATATTTCCCTCCACCCAGTTTTGCAAATATCTCTTCAGGGCTCGGAAGAGGATAATGGTGATCTTGTAATGCTCTGTTTAAGCCTGTCGTGAAGTCGGCACAAACCCGAATCTCCTTACTCTTCTTTTTATGTAAACCGTTGGTGCAGCCCACTCACTGTGACCAATTTTTCTAATGACACCCATGTTTTCGAGTCTTTCTAATTCACCGTCTATCTGTTCTATAGCGGCGTATGGGACATTTCTTTTCTTTCTTTTGGCTGTTCATTTACTTTTATATCAAATTTTGCTACTGCTTTTGTACACCTTCCCAAACCGCCTGAGAATACGTGTGAGAAATTCTCTTTTAACTCCCTCTTCAGTTTTTCTGCCTCCACATTCGAATCCTTAACCTTTTGGCAAAATGAGCTTAAAGGCAGATCCCATAGTCTAAACTTTTCGAACAGATCAGTTCCAAAGAGGTTGTTTGATTTTTGAATGACAAAAATTCTTGCTTTTTCGGCCCTGTTCTGGAAAAAAATATTTGTCAATAATTCTCCATCGAAGGTAATTTTTTCCGCGACTGACGCTTTTTGTTATTTTATGTGATTTAATCATAGTGGGTCTCCCAAGCTTCTTCCATGTCTGTACATTAATAATGGAAATGTCAGACCCACTATTAAGTTGTAGCCTTACTTTCTTTTTAAACATTTTGGCCTGTACATATTTCCGGATATTTTGTTCCTCAGGTTTAATTTTTGTAAGTCTAATGGATGTCTTTCTACCAGATTTTTTTCTACAATGCAATGCTTTATGCCTTTTCTGGTGGCAGTTGTCACATTGTTTGAATTTGTAGGGACACTCATTGTACCAATGTTTATTTCCACACCTCCAACATGGTCCAGGTGGATCTTTTCCCTGTTTCTTTCTCTGGTTATTTTTTGAAGTCGGAGTTCTCTTTTGATGGATCTTTTTAATATGCGACACTCCGCTTTCCTCTATGTCACGACTGTCTTGTTTCAACGCAATAAACCGTTCACAGTCTTCCGCTAAGTTTTTTTGTAGTTTTAAATTCGGTTCGTTTTTGAGTTTATTTAAAACACGATGCCTGATTTCAGCGTCTTTATTTAAGACCAGCCCTTGCACAAATATTAAACATTTAAAATTATCTGATGATAATTCCTCCAGTTTAAAATCGTCGCAATGCTTGTTCACTATACTTGCACAAGTAGTGTAGTCGTCTTCCTCTCTTCTAGTAACATTCATACATTTATATCGCCTATGGAAAAGAGACGTTTTTTGCAGAATAAAGTTCTGTAAGTAGCGTAACTGTTTCTTGGAAGCTCAACTCACTGGGTGTTTTTGGGAGAATAAAATTCCTGAACTTTGTGCTTGGCTGTTCCCAATTTCCTTAGCAAAAGCCTAACTTTTTTCGCATCTGACCAGGTACTACAATCCAATATAAAAATATCCTCATATCATCTATAGTACTGGACGAAAGTGACATTGTCTTCTGGATTATAATTGAAATTTTCAATAGCAGCCCACACAGCTGTTGGAGAAAATGTGTTATTATCGTCCGCTTTAGTTAACTGTGTCGCCTCCAGAATTTTTCTTTGTTCCTCCTGTGTTTTCATCAATATTTCCTCAAAGCGTTTCTGTTGTTGAAGCATTTTTTCTTCAAATGCTTGTTTAAATCTCTTCGCTTTCTACTTGTTGAATTTGCTGCTTTTGCAACACGAGATTTTGCTCTGCCTGGAATTGGAACAATTTCAACAGTGAATCTTTGAGTTTCACACCCATCATACGAATTCAGTTTACAATTTATGCTTACAATTTACGCTTGTAAAAAAAAAAAATCAACCAAGTTTTCTTTCCCAATTCTTTTGTTTGAAGAACAACAGTTTAGCAGTTCTTTTGTGACTTAATTTGTTGAACGCTATATTTCTAGAAAAAAATCCAGCGAAATAACATTTAACATTTTTTATTTGCACACGTTTTTACATAGCAAAAATAAAATCCATTGCTTTAAATAGCCAACGAATTCATATGGGAAACTTTTATTTTGTTTTTACTCTCTTTGTCTTTTTGCAAAAAATGACTTGATTCTTTACATGTTTGCTAAGCACAAATGTTGTACGCGAATAATTATTTTTCACGGGCTGTCTCTTTCTCTTGACAAAGTCAAGCATTCATATTTTTCGCTGTAGATTTTGGTAGCAAGTTTTTTCCCGTGGCCAAATTACTATTGTAGTAATTAATTCACTGTTAATCCTTGCATATCCAAATATCCGTTGAAATGACGAAAGTTTTCGGCCATAAAGATTTTACGAATCTTTATTTCAATCACTTGTGGTGATTCTCTGCAGTGATTATCGTTTCGATTCCTTGTCGCGAATCTGTTGTGTCGTGGAACAACAGTGAAAATAAGAACAATCAAGTCAAGGTTCGATTAAGGAACAAGTGTATTAACAATAATGTACAAAGATAGGAGAGTGTGTATATCTACTGAGCACTCGGCTAGCAGTTGAAGTGCAGTTGCATCTCTCACCGGTGTTGGAATTACCAGCGCTATTTACAGTGCTAATCGGTGTAAATTCCTCTGTTCAATGAAGGCTGGTATAACACATACAATAAAATTTCTATATTTGAAATTTAACTTTTTCAAATCACAAATTTTAAATTCCTAAATTATGATATATATATGAGTAAATTGTAAAAAAAAAAAAATAACGGAAGAGAGTGCTCAATACTGCTCTAGAGCAAAATATGTTTATATTACATGTGTGTGTGTGCATGATAAAAGTCTATATTTCAAATTTCAAGATATCCATCTTACAGTTTATTTCTTGCAGCATGTTAAAATGCTCAAGTCTTGACAGCACTTGTTTCGTAGTGCATAATAATTCATGTAATTATTGTCACTTTTGGAATTTATTCAGTTGTTATTCCTCAGAAGTATAGAAACTCATCAACTTAAAAAATAAATAAGTAAAACGTAATATGGGCGGAAGAGTAGTTGCAATTGTGTTTTGTCTTATTTACGCCATCTTTGAATTCTAATACAGAGTCACCAACCCCATACTAACGTATTAATATAGTGCGGTCATATTATTATAATTAACATAAAAAATTTTCTATATAATACTTTATTAATTCATTATTTATAAATAGTTTATATTTATTTTCTTAGATAATATTGAAAATATTCAGATCTAGAATGTATGTATTTAGTTTTATTTTATACAAACCGAATTTTTACATTTGTTGAATTCGTCTATGATAATTTATTTAGTTGGATTTAAACTTTGCACAACTATAACCTTATTTATTACATAAATATTTTTATTATGTATATTCTACATTTAAACAAACTTCTATAATTGCCATTAGTTAAAAGAAAACATGAAAAAATGACAATATAACAATATATACTAATGCATATAAATTTAATCGTTGATTCAATAGGGAGATTACATCAAGTAGAGGTGCAAGATAATATTCTCTTTATGTGCATTATGATATAATGTTGGAATTTTTTTTTGTACCAATAATAGTGCATCCCCCCCCCCTATTTACATTTATTATTTTTTATCTGGTTCTTGTATTTGATTTTTTGTATTTTGTATCTTTTTTGATTCTTAGTTTCATACATTTTGGGTTTGTACGAAACTCCCTTTAATTGGAGAAAAGAGAAATGCTAGCTCCGTGATGACGTCACAAGCCCAGCGCAGATTTCTGCCTCTTTTGTAATTCCGCTGACGTGGAGATTGGACGTTCGTTTCATTGCCCGGCGCTGAAAATGGAATTTTGACGAGCTTCCTTCAAAGAAGAAAACCCGGCAAGAATACCCCGGGTATGCGACGAGGCATACTTCTGAAAACTATCTACGTGGCTACGTTTTGCACGTAATTTGAAGGAGTGTAATTATTCTAATATAGACCTTATTTTACGTGACAAGAAATTTTGGAACCTCCTACAAAGAAGAAAACCCGGCAAGAATACCCCGGATATGCGACGCGGCCATACTTCTGAAATCCATCTGCGTGTCTACGGTTTGCACGCAAATGGAGGAGAGAAAATTCTAAAATGACTTTAAACGAAAAAAAAAACAGGCACGTGCCTGACTGGCTTTCAGTTTGTGAGTATGCTTCTAAAATTTACTACATATGAGAGTGTGATTAGAAATTACTATTTTGAATCTTATTGTATTCGTTCATGGATACGACATCTTCATTATAAGAACCAGTGTTATTTTTTTCATATGTTACCTTGGCGTTTTTTAAATTTAATGCCCGCAAAGGGAAAAATGTGTAACTAATTTTATTGTAAATAAAGTGTCTTCTTCGTTTCAAAGCAAGACCTTTATATTTTATTCTTTACCCCCCCCCTTATTTCATGCTGTTATTTTTTTTCAGGTTAGTTACTCTAGCGTCGAATTTATCTGGAAGCAAGATAAATTTCCGACAATATTTTTATATTGTCATTTGTTATGTGCTCCCTTCTACATAGGCAGGGTGCTTAAATCCTACAATGATACTGGCAAAATAGTTAGTGCTTTTAAAACCGGTAGACCCTGCAAAACTTTGGCAAGAGAAGATCGAATAATGCAGCGTATGTCATTAAAGGACCGTTTTAAGTCTTGCACAGAAATTAAAAGGGTTATGAATAGTACCTCATGTGTTAAGGTGTCAAGACAGACTGTTTCTAGACGACTGCAAGAAATAGGGCTGTTTAATCGAACCCCAGGGAAGAAAACACTTGTTAGTTCGAAGAATAAGAAGAAGAGATTAGTTTGCAAACAGGTATGTAATTTGGACATATGAAAATTGGGCAAAAGTATTTTTCAGTGATGAAAGCAAATTTCATTTATTTGAAAATGATGGAAAAAAAAAAAAAAAAACAATGTAAATAGACGTATTGGTAAAAGATTAAGTGCAAAGTGTACTAAGAAAACTGTCAAGTTTGGGGGCGGAAGCGTCATGGTATTTGGAATGTTTTCTAGCCAAGGTACACCGCCTCTTGTCCAGTTACTCGTGTAAATGCGCAGATCTATAAAAACATTGTTCAAGATCATGTTGTGCCAATCATACAGAATTCAGGTTTCGATAGGGCTACCCTTATGCAAGATAATACCCCATGTCACAAGGCAAAAGTGGCAATGAGTTGCCTTAGTGAGCAAGATTTCAAAATTATAGCCACTGCAAAGTCCTGACTTAAATCCAATAGAAAATCTTTTGAAGGCCTTAGGAGTAAAAGTTATGGAAAGAAATCCCACTAACAGGGAGGATTTGTGGGTGAAGCTTCAAGAAGAATGGTCTAAAATTAGTATTGAGGATTTTCAAGAACTGATTCGTTCTTGCAGTTGAAGATGTGCAGCTGTCATTGAGAGCAAGAGCTCATTTACTAAATATTGATTGTACATGTATTTTTATTGTTTTTTGTCTGTTTACATTGTTTTTCTCAGTTTTGTCCCTTACTTTTGGACGTTCCTATTTTGAAAATAATTGTTATAATTCTTTTTTTATCCTTTGCAAATGATTCAAATTTTAGTATGTTACTATGGATGATAACGATTACCAGTTGTCAACATTTTAGCATTTCACAGTTGTTATTTCTAAGAAATATTAGGTTTTAAAATGTTGTCCCCAAGTTTTGGACGCTACTGTATATATATAGTAAGTTATAAAAATATACATAGCAATTAAGCTATACAGAATATTCTGCGTTTCATTGACACTAGGATTCGTCAGGCTTATGCGAAGAGTTGTGGTTGTCTCGCATTTTTATATATGCACATTCTATCGAGTTTTTGTTAGCTAATCAGCTTCCTAGTTTCCACCACTCCCTTGCTAATCATCCAATGGGCAGACACTTACAGGACAAAGGCCCAGTTGACCTTGGGTTCAACCTTTCCTTTGTGTGTGCGGCTTTAGTGGGAAGCGTAGATATCTAGTGATCCGACCTATTTAAACCTAGGTGTAGTTAAATGTTGTTTTTATTTGTTTTTTTTATATTATGTTAGTTTATAGGTTTAAAATAGGTCAGATCACTAGATATCTACGCTTCCCACTAAAAAATGTGAAACAACCACAACTCTTCACATAATGAAACGCAGAATATTCTGTGTAGCTTAATTGCCATATATATTTTTATAACTTACTACCTAGCTCTACCTATGTATTGAGCACTGTTGAACTAAATAATACTTAAAGTTTACACATAAAATAATACCTTCTTATATTAATTTATGTGATTAAATGAAGTAGTCATATATATATATATATATATATATATATATATATATATATATATATATATATATATATATATGTAAATAATTATTTTCGCAATCATACAAACCGGAGCCAACACAAACCATGAAAGCCATAAACCAGAAACAGGTTTTTCTTCAGGAATAACTTGCATAGTCCTCTGTTTTTTTCTTTGTAAATTGCTGATCTCTTAGCATTTGCCTACTTTATGTTAAGATATTTTTCAAGTTATGTTTTTATTACTGTTTTACACATATGTAGCTAGTTTGGTGTGAATAAACCAATAACGTGACAATTATTTTTTCAACAAAACCGCAGATAAAAGAAGCGATGAACAAAGACTATGCCCCCCCCCCCATTTTAAGCTTCACAAAACAATATGCTAGAATTTTGAGAAAAAAAATCGGTACTACTTCGGAATAAGAACGAAAGTCGAAAATCGAAATATTGAATTCCAGTTGAAACGAATGTTACTTAATTGTTGTTTAATTACGAAAAATGATGAAGTAGAAAAATTAAATATTAATGAAAATAGTTTTTGAGGAAAAATTGGTAGTTATACTTAAATAATAAACAAATGAGTTTGTCCATTAGCAGGAGTCGTAACTGCAGCCCGTCTTGTTACAATTCCCAAATAAAAATGGCCACCAATGCATCGTGAAATCGTAAAAGTACATGTTTTATGTCAAAACATCGTAATATGTTACTGATTTCGACATGACAATTGAGTAGATAACATTACTTTCAATTAAAATTGATATAGAAATTAAGTAAATAACATTGATCTTTTAATGGAAATTTAATTTTTTATTTTCATTCTTATTCCGAAGCAGCACCGAAAAAAATATTTAGTACAGTAAATAATATAAAGTTTTATACTCATGATATTAAAAAAAAAAAAAAAAATGCTGGAATACGTGAAAAAAAAAAAAAAATTGAAGCCTGATATAGATTTGTCAAAGTATACACATCGAATAACTACTACTACATGCATAAATACAAACTTACAAACTATAAACAATTGACAGCTGGATAAAGTACTAAAAAGATGAAAAAAAATCTGAACAGAAACTGGATTAATAATATCAATTCAGAAGCTACGAACATAGTAGCAAAGCTTAGAAATTTTAGAAGAGAAATTTTCTAGGGAATGTGATAGTATATAACGATTACCTCCCCTTACATAACTCTCTAATCAACAGAGTTTAACATATACAACCCCTTCCGTTTGGCAGTTTTATCAAAAAGAAAAAAAGAAAAAAAGGGAGGTTATATCACGACATCTTGACTATATCAAGCGTCTTGTTTTCCTTTCGTCTTAACAATAGTTGGTTTATGAGCGTAAAGGCAATGGAAAACTCCACCTGTGTTTAGATCCGAAAGATTTAAACAAGGCCATCATGCCATTACAAGACCACCTACTATGGAAGAACTTGCACATAATGTCATGGTTGCAGCAGCGGCGGTTCCCTTTGTTTCTACCTTTCGGAACTAAAACTAAACAAATAGGACGTGTTAAATATATACGGGCGACATTTCAAATACAAAATAAAACAGCACGTGACATGTCATGTGGTGAAATAATGCATACGATGCCATATTACAAACCATGAGTAAACATTGTTTTCATCATACATATCTTTCAAATGCAAAACTCTTGTCAGAAGATAAAAAATAACTGATGCTGTGGATAAAATATATATATATATACTCTGATCCCAGCATAAATAAAAATGTCACCTAGTCCATTGAACATAATCAACCTGCAGAGGGTGTTGGGACTCATCACGTACATGGTACCTTTCATTCCACACCTGTCAAATCTCACAACACCATAGAGAGATCTCTTTAAAAATGAAGTGGAGTACCAGTGGACTGAAAATCACCAGAGATTTCTCCAGCAAATCAAGGATCTAATTTGTAAGGATATGTTGCTGTCGTACTTTGACCCTGCAAAGCAAACTGTCAATGCATCATGTAGAGGACTTGGTGCCAATCTACTTCAAGAAGGAAAACCCATAGTATTTGCATCCAAATCTTTAAAAGAGACTGAAAAATGCTATGCCAACATAGAGTGGGAGCTCCTTGCAGTTGTTTTTGGTCATGAACGATTCTGGATTTACATCTATGGAAGGGCATTCCGGGTGGAAAATGATCATAAGCCTCTGGAAACTATCAACTTAAAAATTTGGTTACAGATCCACCTCGCCTCCAACACAGGCTGTTGCGTTATCAAGGGTATGATATAACGATTCTATATCGCCCTGGAAAAATATGACATTAGTGGATGAATTTTCAGGCTACCAAATAAAAAAAAACTAAAGAAGTCATTGACTTGAACCTGAGAGTGGATTTTGTTCAATTTTCAACTCCCAAAACTAGCTCAGTTACACCAAGCAACAAATGAGGATGCCACACTGTGAATTGAGGGACATTATTCTAAGAGGTTGGCCTGACATGCTCAGAGAAGTGAACAAAAATATGAGACCTTATTGGCCCTATCAAGACAAACTGTCTATTGAAAATCGAATATTATTGAACTCAAACAGAATAATAATGATCAAATCAATGCAACAAGAGCTATTACAAGAAATATATTATGGACATCAAGAGATGGAGAAATGTAAACTCCAAGCAAAAGGTTGTGTTTTTTGGCACAACATTAACAAGAACATAGACAACATAGTACAACAATGTACCATATATTAGCAGCACGAAAAAGCACAGAGTACCGAACCCTTAATGACCTACGAGATTCCAGTGAGGCCATGGCAGATAGTGGCCACTGACTTATTTCACATTGGAGGTGTCAACTTTATGCTCATTGTGGACTATTATTCCGTGCTCCCATTTGTGAGATTGTTAAAGGAGTTCTCCAGTCATGAAGTTATCAAATGTTTGGAGAACAAGGGATTCCAGAGAGAGCGTGATGAGTGACAATGGCCTGCACTTCAGCTTTATCTATTTCAAACAATTCGCAAAAAACTGGGGTTTTGAACATCACACATCCTCACCCAAATTTCCACAGTCAAAGGGTTTTGTGGAACGCTGTGTCCAGGGATTGAAATCTGCTTCAAGTGGTTGGGACTTGGACATGGTATTACTATGTCTGTGCTCAACTCCTCTAGATCATACCATTCCATCACCAGATGAGCTTTTATACCAAACTAAGATAGCTTAAAACATCCCAGTCACATGTTGCAGAGTTGAATGTAATAATCAAAGAAGAAAGCGCCCACGTGTGTGTGTGTCGTGCGGTCATACAACTTACCTTCGGACAGGATCTGAGAGAAAGAGAAATTAAAGATGGCAGCCATGGATTTATAAGGTGTAGTCTCATGGAATCTCAGGAGATCTCATCTTCCACTGCACACGTATGCAAATGGAATAGGGTCAGTTTTCTCATAAAATGCCTGTTGGCAGAGGTGGTTGAGAACACGTGCTGGAAGTTGAGAGAGAAACTTGACAGTGACGAATTCTAGCTGATCTTTTGCTTATTGTATTTATTTTATTTTGTTGCTTACCAGCCCATTTAACTGCAAATGCACCAACCAAACCACTAAGAGAGATAATGACACGACTGTATCAAGGCAAGCAAGTCAGATGAGCAGAGAACCAAGGTGCAGACCCCTTCCAAAAAAAAAAAAAAAAAACTCTTTGTCGAAATTGACAGCACCTTAGGGTAGACCCTTCTGGAATCACATCATATCCGGAGGTACACTCAACTGAAATTCTTCAGCAGCCTACCAAAGATAGTTTGCCCAATATAGAGATAAACATCACACAAAAGCAACAGTCACTTTTTAAACAAACCCCCCATGGAGTACCAGACACGGACATTTACAATAACCCCACAACCGTTCAAACCACCAGGTCTGGACGTGTCATCAGACATTCCAAAAGATTTAGAGATGGGACAGTTACTAATTGACTTTTTATTTTGTCCCATCGCTTCATAAAATTTTCCTTTTCTAATTTTTTCATCTAATCATTGAAAGAAGGGGGATGTAGTAGTATGTAACCGTTACTTCCCCTTAGAGAACTCTCTAATCAACAGAGTTTAAGATATGCAACCACTTCCGTTGGGTGGTTTTACCAAAAAATAAAAAATAAAAAAAATAAAAATGGAGGTTATATCACGACTCATTGACTATATCAAGCGTCTTGTTTTCCTTCCTTAACAATGAGAGAATATTTCGAGGAATATAAAGGGAGATGATATGCAGCTCCTAATATTCCTAACTAGTCACCTATCTGATACTTTCCAGAGGTAACATCGCTTAACATTGATGATCTAATGAGAACTGTTGTGTCTACGTTATTATGTCATATATAAGCTTAAAATAAACAACCATTAACAAACAAGCGGTCATCACTTTAAAAGACCATAATGACAGCTTCAACACTAAACCATAATACATCTTGATTATTCACAAAAAAAAAAAAAATCGGTCATATTACTGAGGTGAAACTAGAACAAATGTGCAATGAATTAAAAATCAAGCTTGTAAAAAAAACAGTAAAAAAAAACAACAAAAAAAGAAAGCAGAATTAACTGGTTTTATAACATAAAAAACAAACGTAATTGCTTCTTTCTACATAATGAATTTGTATGCCGTCATGGACAATGCATTACATCTTAAACTGACCAATTTGTAAAAAATCGATGCTCAAGATACGAAAATATTCAAGCATTGCCAAAAATCAGTTCAGATCCGCAGCGATTGTGTCTGGACCAAAAAGGAACCAAAGAAGACATTTGATGTAGCAATAAGATATTTTTGCCGAACTGAAGTCGCGATTTGAGGATAAGAATTTTTATGCTCTAGAAAATGACAAACGCAGCCAACATATCAATGTATGGAATCTGCAGAGATGCTGGAATTGTGATAACGGGCATACACCCTTTGTCAAAAATAACGGGGGGGGGGGAAGAATTATCCTTCGCCAGTGTTCGCACTTTATATTTATATAAAATAACGACCTGAAATAGTGAAGATAAAAAAGAAAGAAAGATAGCATTTCGAAGTGGAAAATTAAAAAAAAAAAAGAAGGATTAATTATGAAAATAGATGTGTTTTCCCAATTTACTTGAAATAGATTCGCCCAGTTGTTTTTTTATATATATATATATATATATATATATATATATATATATATATATATATATATATATATATATATATTACATTACAGTAGCGTCCAAAAGTTAAGGGCTAGTAAAACCTTAGCAAGTTTAACCATATATTTGAAACAAACACACACGAACAACAAAAAATTACTTCACAATTATATAGATAACATGTATATCTTCAATGGGTCATAATTTCGTTAGCCTACACTAAGTATTTTTTGAATAACCACCATTTTAAATAAAATTGTTCAAAATTTGTGTGTCCAAAAGTTAAGGGCTAACACGATTGCGGCTTTTGTCCTTGCTGTGAATGGCTGAAATTACCAACTAACTAGTATTTGGTAAACAAACCCTTGCTATTTATGACTTATTGACACCTCTTGACACAGGAATCCACCAACTTCTTGCAAAACGCTGGCGTTATCGCACTCCATTCAGCATGTAAGCACTGCCAGAGTTCTTCTTGATTTTTTGGGCACTGAAATTGAGCACGTTCACCAACTATTTTCCAGATATTCTCAATAGGATTAAGATCTGGACTCTGAGGGGGCCAACGCATCGTTTCAACTTCTTCCTCCTCTAAAAATGTTTTTACTTTCTTAGCAGTGTGACAAGGAGCGTTATCCTGCATGAAAATTGCAGGTTGATAGAGCGACGACCGAAGACTAGGAACTGCATGCTGCCGTAGAATCTGCTTATAAACTTCTGCATTTATTCCACCTTGCAGACGAATCAGTAGTCCACAGCCTGCAGCTGACATAACGCCCCAAACCATTACACTTCCTCCTCCAAATTTCAGTTTTTTTCACGCACTTAACCTCCAATCTCTCACCAGTTCTTCGCCGGACATACGTGTTGCCATCAGATCCGATAACGTTAAACTTCGATTCATCACTAAAGTGCACACGGGACCAGTTTTCGGTTGTCCACACAACGTGTACTTGGGCAAAAGCGAGGCGGAGTTTCTGATTCTTTTTGGAGATAAGAGGCTTCCTTGCTGGCACTCGAGATTGCAATCCAGAAGCGTGCAACCGGCGTGTAACAGTTTGCCGAGACGCTTGAACAATAGACCTTTGCTTTAGTTCTCGAGATATTTTAGCAGCAGTGTTAAATCTGTCTTTAAGTGACATTTTGACAATAAGACGATCCTGTTGAGCAGTTGTGATTCGAGGTCTACCAGATTTTGGGGCAGCTGCCACTGATCCTGACTGCTTGAAATGTGCCACAATACGCTTGACTACACTAGGAGACCTTCCTACGGTGTCAACAATCTCAGAAGTTTTCTTGCCATTATTATGAAGATGAATAATTAGCTGTTTTTCTTCGACAGAAACGGGACGACGTTGTTTTGCTGCCATGTTGTACTAGTGCGATACAAACACTCATTTCTTTTACTCAATTACAATAATTTTAATGTTCTTTAGTAAAAATTTGAAGTAGGATTATTCATAGTACCTGTCGGACACCTATACAGTACCTTACTGTTATAATAATTAAAGATTATACCGCCTAATTTGGACAAACTTTTGTGTTATTGGTCATAACTTTAAAAATATCCAACGGATGCTTATTAAATTTAGGCGAGACATGAGTGATGAGTATATCTATAAGTATATATGCATATTAAGTATTTTAAATGAACGGTTTTTCTTAAAAAGTATTTAAACTTGTCTTGAAACTACTAGCCCTTAACTTTTGGACGCTAGTGTATATATGAGAATGTGTGTGAGGACAATTCTCAACGGATTTTTGATCTACAGGCTTGAAATTTGGTATATAGAATATTCAGACACGTGAACAACTTTTTAATCAGGTTTCCTCCGGAAAAATGGGTTGCAAATGAGTCAAAATTGAAAAATTTGTACGTGGAGTGGGTTGAAGTTTTATCTGTTTACTAACTGTTCCACGAATGTGCATACATGAATGTTTCATATGACAGATTCATTATGTTAAAATAAGTAGATTTGAAAACACTTTATAAAAATTGTGTCAAGCTGACCTAATGGTTGTCGTACTTGACTCATTGTCTTTAATTTTTGGTTTCAATCTCAGCTCGAGTATTTTCGTTTTTTTTTTTTTGAGTTTTTTTTAGTTTTTTACTTACAAGAACTGAACTGCTAAGAAAAAAAACGTAATACTCGTATACACATGTCGCAGTGTCTGTATGAATTAAAATATAATATTTATACGTATTTTACCATCGGGCAACGCCGGGTGGCCTGCTAGTGTATATATTATGAGCTGTGAAACAGCGAAACAGTACTGTATGTGGATAACTATATAAGTTTGCTTTGTTAAAGATATATCCTTTAGTTACCGAGATGATATATATATATATATATATATATATATATATATATATATATGAAGGATATATCTTTAACAAAGCAAACTTATCAAGACAGAGAAAGCTCAACGCTGTTAAGAGGAGCAATTAAATATATAAATTAAACGATAGGAAACAAAGGTTATATGTAACGTTATTACATTAATAAAGAGAGAAAAGAAACCTCCTTAAGCCATGACTCATCAGAAGAGGAGGATGGTCAGAATTATACAAAAGGTAAAATATGCATAAAAATGTGTTTAATAACATTTATACTGGAAATGAAGGTGACTGAAGTATATACTAACATATATTAAAGTAGGTATAAAATACAAAAGTAAAAACTTGGAAATATAAAAATATTAAAATATAACTTAGAAGGAAAGAGTTAAGCATACGTGAATAGGAAGGGAAAGAATAGGAGAATAAAAATCGGAGGAGTAGTATATAGGTAAGTAATAAAGAAAATAGAGGTCACTATGAAATAATGGGGATCATTAAAGAAAAGCAAATAATAAAAGAGAAAAAAAGAAAAAGATAGGGAAGATAGAAGAGAAAGGGAAAAAGTAGGAATGGCGATAACAAAGGTAAATAAGGGACACGGAAATACATGCATAAAATATCCTAAAGTGAAGGAAATAAAATTTAAACTTAAATAATCCTTAAAATGTTCAAAGAATGTTCAAAAAAATTTTTTTATACAAGTTCAAGTGAAATTCTTAGAATGGTGTTCCTGAAAGCAAAGAAATCCAATAAATAAATAAAGATGTGTGGAGAATGAAGTCTTAGTAAAATCCTTGTAAATCCCGAAAGTACTTGTAAATCCTGGTAAAATCCTGAAAATTAATTTGAAATGAGGGCAAGATTCAGGTAAAAAATTTCCAAACAGGAAGGTTGAAAGACGAACTTGAAAAATTGGTAGGTTTCAATCCCATTAAGACGGACGTTTATAGTTGGATGGAAAATTGGAGTATGAGACTAATGGTATGATAATAGTAGGCAACCAAATGATTTGATTGAACAATAGGCAATTTCACCGATTTTGATTTAAATAAAAATATGGGGTGGATCATCATTTAATCCCTGGCAACGTCGGGTTTCCTTGCTAGTATATATATATATATATATATATATATATATATATATATATATATATATATATATATATATATATACTCGGGTTTTTTTTTTATATTCAAAAGTAATGGACTAATGAATTCAACGAGGTTGTTAGATAGTGCTCAATAAAAAGAGCTGATAATACTTGTTTATTGTTATATAAACATGCTCACATCCCGCTGCTACAAATAGCCACTTGTTTCAATCAAACAACAGATATCATCAGGCAGCGACTTGACTATTCAAAAGTTCAATGAATAATGGATTTTTATTTTAGGTAGGAACTCTTTAGAAGTTGGAGTTAAAAAACTTAAAACACAGGACTTTAATTAAATAAAAAAGTAAAAAGGGAGAGGCAATTTAAATAAAGTTAAAAAATTACAATGGGGAGAGAGTGATTGAGAAGAGGAAAAAGGAATAGAGACAGAAATAGAGAAAGAAAATATAGAGAAAACAAAATAGAGAGAAAAAGAAGAGAGAATATATATATATATATACATATATATACATATATATATATATATATATATATATATATATACATATATATATATATGATATGGAGAAGAAAAGAAAAAAGAAATAAATGGTTATAATAAAGAGAATAAAAACTAGAAGGAAAAGGAAAGAATAATGAGATCTAGTTAAATAGGGAAAGAGAGAAAGTAAGAATTTGACAGTATATAGAAAAAGAAAAAGAAAAAACCTGCGTGTCAACCAATTTATGAACAATTATACAATTCAGTAATGAAACATATTATTACAAATACAAACAGAAGATACAATCCAAGCGTCAGAAATGAACGTGTCAAAAATTTTAAAGAAAGCGAAAACCTGTTCATCTTTAAACTCGCCTTGCTACCTATGTCTTTATGAGAAATTATTTATACTTACTTTTAGAGAAAGAGATAAATTATTAAATAAGAAGCACGAAAATTCAATTAATTGCAAACATTATAAAACCCATCTTTTAAGTAATTTAGTTTAGATATAAAATTTAAATAAATTAGAAATTGTCACTGATTTCTATAATTTATTAATATTCTATTAATATACTTTCTCCTCTCCTGATTTCATTCTTTACTTCTCCTATCTTATATACCTGTGTGTCTATGTGTATATGTATGTGTCTATGTATTTATTTTATGACCTTGTGTACTTAGATCTATATATTTCTATATTATTTGGTATACCCTCCCATGTTCATTCAATCCATTTGTATGTTTCTATGTGTGTATGCATCTATCTGTACCCTTGCCAAATTATTTGTATTCTTATGTATTTCTATATATATAATTTATGTAAATTATACATATTTATGTGTGTGTATATATGTGTGTGTGCGTTGTTGTTTATTAGTATATGATTGTGTGCATATATTTGTGTATTTTTTTGTATGTATGTGTATACATAAGATTACATATATATATGTATGTATGTATATGTGTGTATGTGTGTATATATATATATATATATGTGTGTGTATATATGTATGTATATGTATATATGTATATATGTGCTTATTAGTATGTCGGTTGGTTCTCTGTGAGTATATACATATGTATCTTATTTTTAATTTGGGTACTATCTACCTGTGCGTCGCTATTTTTTAGTATTTCGTTGATTTAATTACCTCTTTTGCCTGAATATATTTATAGGTAAGTGTACTTGTATCTGTGTTATTAGTAATCTGGTATTGAATGTATTATTTTGTGATTTAATATGACTTTATATCTATACTTAAATAGCTTAAACTTCCAACTTAATAGTATAGTTACACCTTTACTTATGTGCATGTATATGTATATATATATATATATATATGTATATATATATATATGTGTGTGTATGTGTGTGTATATTTGGGTATATATATGTGTGTGTGTGTATATATATATATATATTTGTATTGTATTCTTTTTTTATATACATAAATATTAGTAGTTTTTTATTCATAATTATTGGACCTATTTAATTTATTTAATCCCCTCTTATGGCTAAATATGTTATATTAAAAAGATAATAAATATTAATTTTATTCTGTTTTTATTATTATTATTATTATTATTATTATTATTATTATTATTATTATTATTATCACTATTATGTTTATTGTTATTAATAATAATTTTAATATTGTTTTATCATTATTTTATTCTTTTATTCATATATTTATCTAATAAAAACGCGAAAACTTTAAACTTATATCATTTAGCATAAAGGGCCTAATTAATGGTAGACGTATGTTTGAATTGCGTTGATTTTACTCGTGGACGTATGTAAGAGGATAAATATGCTAGCCGAATACATTCACTGCCTTTTTTGACACGTTCATTTCTGACGCTTGGATTGTATCTTCTGTTTGTATTTGTAATAATATGTTTCATTACTGAATTGTATAATTGTTCATAAATTGGTTGACACGCAGGTTTTTTCTTTTTCTTTTTCTATATACTGTCAAATTCTTACTTTCTCTCTTTCCCTATTTAACTAGATCTCATTATTCTTTCCTTTTCCTTCTAGTTTTTATTCTCTTTATTATAACCATTTATTTCTTTTTTCTTTTCTTCTCCATATCATATATATATGTATATATATATATATATATATATATATATATATATATATATATATATATATATATGTATATATATGTATATATATATATATTTTCTCTCTTCTTTTTCTCTCTATTTTGTTTTCTCTATATTTTCTTTCTCTATTTCTGTCTCTATTCCTTTTTCCTCTTCTCAATCACTCTCTCCCCATTGTAATTTTTTAACTTTATTTAAATTGCCTCTCCCTTTTTACTTTTTTATTTAATTAAAGTCCTGTGTTTTAAGTTTTTTAACTCCAACTTCTAAAGAGTTCCTACCTAAAATAAAAATCCATTATTCATTGAACTTTTGAATAGTCAAGTCGCTGCCTGATGATATCTGTTGTTTGATTGAAACAAGTGGCTATTTGTAGCAGCGGGATGTGAGCATGTTTATATAACAATAAACAAATATATATATATATATATATATATATATATATATATATATATATATATATATATATATATATGAAATTGGAGTACAAGAAAAATGATATCATAGCTCTCAGAAAGGGGCACATAAGCTGAGAGAATTTGGTATAATAAATAATATATTAGATTGACAAGAAGGTTCTTGTGGAATTTTTAATTTTGATTTCAAATGATGCATTTTCAAATAAATTTTCGTTATAATACCTTTACTTTATATATCACTTTAAAAGGTAGTTGTCACTATCTAATCGTTTAAATTACAGTCATTTTTGAAACAATTGTTTTCTTTTCAGAACGTTGAATACAGGATGGAAAAAAAAGCAAATTCGCACAATTTTCTTACTTCAATTCAAGCTAGGCCGAAAATCAGCTTAAACAGCTCGTGATATCAGCAAAGCGTTTAGCCCAGGAACCACTACTGAACGCACAGCACAATGATGGTTTAAGATATTTCGTGGCGACGAGAGTCGTGAAGATGATGAATGTAGTGGTCGACAACGATCAATTAAGAGCCTTAGTTGAAGCCAATCCGAACACAACTGTTCGAATAAGACGTTATGTATACAATGATTTCCAACAATTTCAGAAGGATTGGAAAGACAAAATACGTGAAAAATGTGTGCTTCATGGATTGAGCGACAACCAAAAGAAATGCTATTATGAAGTCTCATCTTTCCTTCCTTTACGCAAGAAGAACAACCCATTTAGACCGAGTTGTGACTTGTGATGCAAAGTAGGTTCTTTACAACAACCGGCGATACTCATTAAAGTGTCGTGGAGCTTCGTCGGTGTGTAACTACCACACACTGACAAAAGAAGGTCATGTTGACTGTTTGGTGGTCTGCGACTGGTCTCATCCATTAGTTTTTTAATGTAGGTGAAACCATTATGGCAGTGAATTACTGTCAACAAATGGATGAAATGCATCAGAAACTTCAACAATAAAACCCAGCATGAGTCAACAGAAAAGGTCCAATTCTGCTTCATGACAATGCCCGACTGCACGTTACTAAACCGACCCTGCAGAAATTAAACAAATTTGGCTACGAAACTGCCTCATCCATCATACTCACCTACCAACTGCCGCTTTTTCAAGCAGCTCAACAACTTTCTGCATAATAAATGCTTCAAATACCTAAGCAATATTAAAAACGCCTTCAGTGACTTCATCGTCACCAGAACGCAAGATTTTTACGTTACTGGTATGGATACACTTGTTTTGCGTTGGCAAAAGTGTGTTGATTCGGATAATGCTTATTTTGATCAGTAAATTTTTGTTTTAGCCGAGATATGTTTATCTGAATTTAAAAGTTAGAATCCGGAAGAACTTTCTTGCCGCCCTGATATATATAATAATAATAATAATGTCATTATTACTTTATATGTATGATTTTTATATATTATAATTCCAATTTTGTGTTGAATCCTATAATAGATTTGTTTAGTAGGTGATCGTTGCCCAGCATATATGCTACTTCTTTGAATCATCTTACTCTTCACCAGTCTTCTCTGTCTATAATGTTTACCTCGTTTCAGATGGTTTCCCTCTTCCTTCAATATGTGATCAGCCATAACCGACTTTTCATTATCTCCATATTTTCTACATTTACATGAATAATTACTACTAAGCACAGCTAGTATAATAGATTATTAGTGGTCTGGCAAGGCTACAGGGAAGACAACCATGCAAAAAAAAAAACAAAAAAAAAAACAAACAAACCTCTAAGCAAAATTCATTTCAAAGCAGCAAAACTAAAGCTGGCCTGCTATCACACTATATATACAAATGTAAGCAAATTTGGGCATATTTTATTGGTTTGAAAATATAGGCTCTTTTTTATCAATTGGCATAAAAATTTAACCATAGAATAATATTATAATCTTCAAAAAAACTGCTAAATTTTCATTTAGTTTCGTCCTATAGAACCAAAGATATGAGTATTTCAATATTGAATTTGGCTACGAGTATAGATATATCTATATATATTAGTAGCCTGGCAAGACTACCGGGGAGACAAACGAAGGTGCAAAACTAAAACTGGCTTGCAGAACATTGTATATACAAATGTAGGCAAATTAAGTCATATTTTATTGGTTTGAAAATATAGGTTCTTTTTTTACTAATTGTCATAAAAATTTTAACCATAGAATAGTGTTACAATCAGCCATTCTTAACATTGGGAGAAGAGGGTGTTTTGTACCTATTCTTTACTTTAACCTTACAATTGAATGAAAAAAACGGTAAATTTTTAGATTAGGTCCACTCCACAATTTTCTTTTAAATGACGACTTTTATAGGTTTTCGACTATGCTGAATACGAAAATTGCATTGAAATTTTGCAGAAATAAGTAGTTATCGAGATATTAAAAATTTGTATAATGCATTGTAATCTCTGGCAGCCGTCTTTTTTACACGCTTGTGCGCGTCATAAACAAACCTATGCGCGTAATAAAGATGGCCGCCAAAGAATACAATGCATAAAACAACTATCTATATCTCGATAACTACTTATTTCTGCAAAATTTCAATGCGATTTCTGTATTCAGCAGAGTCGGAAACCTTTAAAAGGCGTCATTTAAAAGAAAATTGTGGAGGTGGACCTAATCTAAAAAAAATACAAAAAAAAACAAAACTTTAATTAAACTTGGAAATACGATTTAAAAAAATAGTGCGGATCAGTAAGTGCATTAACACCCATTAATCGACTTACGTGACCTTATTAACAAATATTATCAAAGGCAAGATATGTTACTTTATTACTGAAATGGATAATTTTTTTTGTTTTTTTTAATGCAAAATTTTTTATTCGGCTCCAAAAACACAGCGTTTACTGTTATATTTGAAAATTACAAATGGCGGCAGACTGTGTTAACACATAAGTTTGGGAAAATGAGTTAAAACTAAAAAAAACTATACAAAATACTGTTAAAAACCACTGAATACGTATCTGCCTATGTCACAGTAACATATATTGAGTGAGTTCCTGACAGTATTTTGTATAGTTTTTTAGTTTTCACTCATTTTCCCAAAGTTAATGTGTTCAACAGTCTGCCGCCATTTGAAGTTTTCAAATATACAGATAAACACTACATTTTTTCAAACCGATTAAACATTTTACACTAAATAAAAACACTAAAATCTTATCCAGTTAGGTAGAAAAGTAACTTATCTTGCCTTTGATAACATTTATTTGTTATATTTATTTTTCAACAACTTTTTCGTTTCTGTGTTTAGTAATACAACCCCGTTTTATTTACTATAACGTTTAGTCAGCTCGAAGAACAGTGTTTATCAGTGTATTTGAAAAATACAAACGGTGATGGACACTATTGATGATGTTAAGTTTGAGAAAATGATTTAAAACTAAAAAACTATACAAAATACTATCAGAAACCTACCGAATATGTCAGCCTATGTCACAATAACATATAATCAGTAGGTGTCTGACATTGTTTGTATAGTTTTTAACTGATTTTCCCAAACTTAACGTATTCATCAGAGTCCTCAACCATTCGTCTTTTTCAAATACATAGATAAACACTACGTTTTTCAGCCGATTAAACATTTTACATTAAATAAAAACACTAAAAAATTATCCAGTTAGATAGAAACGTAATTTACCTTACCTTTGCTTTCATTTATTCGTTTTTGAACAAATTTTTCGAATCTGTGTATAGTAACCCCCCCTTACCCAAATATTAATTAAAAACTCACATTTTTGAATACAATAAAAAAGAAAACTATTTAGCGTTTCAATGTTTTAGCAACTTTCGGCTTAATCCACTGAATGTTGGTCGAGCCCAAGCCATGATTGATGGTAACTCCTGAGGATCCGGATCCAATTCTGCAAGAGTACCATATTTTTTTTCATTTTCGCCTTTTTTTTTTTTACTTTTTGGAGTGGATTGCTGTACTAAGAATATAAGAAACATGCATTTCCTCTTTTTATTAGAATTTTCCATTACACGAAATTACGCCACAGCAACGCGTGGCAGGGTACAGCTAGTATATATATATATATATATATATATATATATATATATATATATATATATATATATATATATATATATATACATGCAGTGTGTCCCAATAAAATGTATACATTCTTTAAATTATCTCAACTTGCTACATGAATACGCTATGTTACGTTCCCAAGAGATGTTTAGGAATAAAGAATGGCACTTTCAACAGGATGGAGCACTTCCCCACCATCATCATGACGTAAGAGCATATCTTGATAGTCACCTATGAAACAAACAGTTAGGATGAAGAGGAAGTATAGAGTACTGTCTACGCTCACCGGATTTGGCCCTCCCCCATTAATTTTTCTCTTTTCTGGGGCGAGGGAATATGTTAAACACAGGATTAACACCACAAAATGAGCTACAATGAATGAGTTGAAAGCAACCATTGAAAGATGTGTCAACATACCAATTAAACTGATTAGGAATGTTTTCGATTCAATCAGTGAGCGTTGTCAGCTGTTCATGGACCGCAATGGCTAATAATTTGAACACTTCCGATAATTAACTGGTTTCTATATTAGTTCACAGTATTTTGATGTATGGAACTTTTCATTCTCATGATAAATGTTGGTTTTATGGTCATTTAAAGAGTGTATACATTTTATTGGGACATCTTATACATGTATATTAAAAACAAATATTATAATGAAAAAGTTTGCTTTTTTTTTAATAATGAACTCATAATAATGATAAGATATATCTATTAATCTGTGTTGCTGTTGCTAAGGTGAGACGTCAACTATTTAATAATTACACTAAACAAAAATTCATAGGCTTGGAGAATATTGTTTTATTCACTTTGCTAATTGGAAAGTCCCGTTATTTTTTCTGATCTCACAAACTCAGAAATGTGCTACGCTGTGAGAACCAAAATACGTCAGAATATTTTCAAAGCAAAGGAAACGTACAGGTTGCCATGGCAATGTGAAGAGGCAAATGAGGTCATCACATTACCTCTGACGGTTTCAGGGATTGGTTGATGGCGACAATAACAAAAGGATTGTCTATCAGAAATATCATAGCCACGTCTCTAGCAAAAGTGTTTACATTCAGCTGTTGGCAGGTGTGAAGATGTCAAATCAGAAATCCGAAAGTGATCTAGAAAATGAGATGCTCTTAAAAAAAAAAAATGGTTACAAATTATTTATCTGCGGTATATCTTGATCTTTTTACATATCAAAACCTAATTCTCTTGAGAAGTGAAAGTTTTTTTTTTTTAGATTTCAGAAAACAATTCCGAACTCACATTGAGATTAATGAACACTGCTTGACATTGTACCACCTTTTTCTAAAACAAAACAATGTTTTATTTCGTTTTCATAAAAAAAAAAAGATTCAATGAAATTCCTAAAATAAAAATAATATTTCAGAAAGATCGGACAAATAGCAACATCACACTTCTTCACTGTAGAGGTTCCCAGGTGCTAAAAGGCGTTCTACTCTAACAGTTTCTTTTTTTCATGCTTTTGGAATTTTCTGCCTACTCCCTGTTTTCCCAAATGTCCAAAAATGTAGAAATTTAAATGTAATATAAACACACGTTCCGTTGAACAGCCCTCCGCTCAGGATACTTCTTTAATTTTGGCCCTTAATTCACAATAGCCCCTTACGTCTCAGTGGGAGTATATCCTGTTTGGAGTGAACTGAACTAAAAAAAAAAAAGATTCCTTTTTTTCTTTTTTTTTTTTTTATACAAACAATATTCGGATCAAGTAAAGAATAGATACCCCGTAGCAGACGACGCCGCCTTGCGGTGCCAGGCGCACAATTCAACTAACACCGGTGATTCGACCTTGACATTGGCACAAGCACACGGCGTCGGTTGTTTGTAAACACGTCAAATAGCAAACATGCTCGAATATTCGCCAGCAATTTTTTTTTTTAATATATTTACAAACTTTTGAAGATAAACCTTAGAATAATAATTATGTTTCGCGGATTTTTGTGCTGAAGATTGATTTTTATGTAAAGTGTTTTATAATTCTTTTTTTTTTCTGTGTGTTTTTTAATACAATTCAGTATTTATTTAATTATTCTTTCTTTAAAACATTAACTTTACCAACAATTAATATATTTTTTAAATAATATTTTTAAATATTGAATTTTAATTTAATCTCATGATACCATTACGTGATCAATTCATTAAATGACAAAAAAAATCCAAAAGTTGAAGAAGCCAAAATTTTACGAGGTATTAAAAGAAATTAATATTTGGACCATTTTGTTTTAAATACTGTAACAAATGGATAAAGCGATTTTCAAAGATGTTGTGTGTCCGTTGATTTCTAGAGACCATCTATCCATAATTGAATGGATGAAACAGCATTTCCTACTTGCAAATGAAATGAATTGTGAATTCTGTAATGTCCGTATGAATTGGACGAAACATTCAATGACATTGGATAAATATGTTTGGAAATGCCAAAATAAAATGTGTCAAAAATATAAAAACAGAACATCTATACGATACAAGTCATTTTTTTTTTAAATTCTAAAGTTATCCTTACATACGTATATTAGCAATATATCTATGGAGTATATTAGCAATATATCTATGGAGTCAAAGAATAAGCCCAAAAAAATGCCATGATGCAACTGAATATTTCGAAACCGACAGCCAATGACATATATGCTGCATTTCGAGAAATATGTGTGAAATATTTTATCGATAATCCCATAAGAGTTGGTGGGCCTGGAACAATCGTCCAGATAGATGAATCGTGTTTTCCCCACAAACCAAAGCATCATCGTGGAAGAGCTACTCACAAGCCATTATGGGTGTTTTGCTTGGTTGATACAAGTAGTAAGCCTGCAGTAGGATACATGGAGATAGTCGAAAAAAGGAATAAAGAAACCTTATTACCCATAATAAAAAACATTTTAATAAAAATAAAAATTATAAAAAGATTTCTATCTCGTGATACTACATTTCATCTTTATAAAAATAAAAGTTATAAAAAGATATGTGAATAAAATAATATATTTTTTTATCTCGATTGTTTATACTTGTGATTTTATTATGCATAAAAAATTGCCTCGGCCTAAAAGGATTTCTCCTTCACTGACCACCGACATACATCGCACTGTAAATAAATATTGAATTGTATTAAAAACGCACAAAAAAGAAATGGCCAAAACCGTATAGAATGAACCTTTTTTTATAAGTTTTATTCAAACAGTCTTTATTTGAACTTAATGGACTGTTGTTGTTGTTTTTATTATTATTATTATTTATTAACTGTTTTATTCTTTTTATCAAACAAAAATAGAACTTTTATAATGAAATATATATTATGGACTGTTTTTCAAACATCGAAATTTTAAAATTAAAGTTTTATTTAAAACAAAAAAAAAGACGAGGTGTTTTTTCTTTTCGAGATATTTTTTTTCACCATTTATTACTTTGAAATTTTATTCAACAATAAAATGATAAAAAAAAACTTTTCGTTAAATATATTTTAAAAAAATTATTATAAAATATCTATAAAGTCTATTTTTATGTCTGTAAAAGTTTGTTGAAAGTTCAAATAAAGTTTATAATTTAATTGAAAAAAAAAAACACCTCGTCTTTTTTTTTTTTAATAAAACTAACTTTAATTTTAAAATTTCGAAACAGTCCATAATATATATGTCATTATAAAAGTTCTATTTTTGTTTGATAAAAAGAATAAAATAGTTATTAAAAAGTTCTGTAAATATATTAAACACGCACTCAGAAAGACACCCATTTCTTGAAATATCTTTTATTTTTAAAAATAATCTTGCTCGCGAATATTCGTAAAAATGTAATATTTAAAAATATTATTTTGAAAATATATTAATTGTCGCTGAAGTTAATGTTTTAAAGAATAAATATTGAATTGTCTTAAAAACGCACACAGAACCCCCCAAAACACGGTACATAAAAATCAATCTTAAATATATATACTTTTTCTTTTAAATCTTCAAAGGTTTTGTAAATATATTTTTAAAAAAATGCTGGTGAATATTCGAGCATGTTTGCTATTTGACGTGTTTAAAAACAACCGACGCCATGTGCTTGTGCCAATGTCAAGGTCGAATCACCGGTGTTAGTTGAAATGTGCGCCTGGCACCGCCAGCGGCGTCGTCTGCTACGGGGTATCTATTATTTACTTGATCCCAATATTCTTGTACGCTTGTTCAGACAAAAATTTAATGATTATTTACTTATAAATTACTTATTAGGTTGGTGCAAAAATAATGTCGTTTTTTCGACGCTCAACTATATATATATATATATATATATATATATATATATATATATATATATATATATATATATATATATATATAAACGATATTATTTTTGCATCAATCTAATATAATTTATTTATTAATAAACCATTTAGAAATTTCAGATAATTGTATTGAAATATATCAGACGATGGAAAAGTTTATTTGTGTGTGTGTGTGTGTGTGTGTGTGTGTGTGTGTGTGTGTGTGTGTGTGTGTGTGTGTGGTTAATGTCTCGTCTTTAATTTAAAAGTGACATGAAAGGGGACGATCATTAAAACTTTTTTGAGGGGAAGGGGTGATGATCGCACTGGTTTTAGAATTGTACCAAGGTTGCAGAGGCGGATCAAATGAGTGCATTTTCGTCGTTTTATATATGTATGTTTTATATATGTAAAAGTGACTTTGAATGTCTGTCTGTCTATAGAACGGCCTCTACAAAACTACTATGTCAGTTTTTGGTCTATAGACTTGAATCTTGATATATAGGGGATTCAAGCCTGTGGAACAAATTCTATTTGTTTTTTATCCGGTAAAAATAGCTGCTAAGGGGTCAAAATTGAAAAAAAAAATGGAACTTGGCAGGTGGGAGTCAACTTAAAATGCTCTTCTATGTATGTGCAAATATACACTTTTAGGATAAAGACGGTTAATTTTTAACTATTTCTCATCTGTCTGACGATAGCTCAAACGGTAATGACTAAGGTTAGAGTGTTAAATGTTTTGGTTTCGATTCTAGTTGCTCCCAAATCATTTTTTTTTAAACTTTTGAAATCACTATTATATATTGGGTACAGTATAACAATAGAGAATTGGCTCTATAATAATCTGTATGAATTAAAATATATTTAAACTGAGTTGCCTGCTAGTAGAAGATAAATAATAAATTTCAGTAATTCTTTCACAAAGTAAATCTTGCAAAATTAAGTCAATAATGAATTGCATTTTGTGTATAAAAACATTTTCAAAAATGTAACACGATTTTGAACTTAATAAGAATATAACAAAGAGGAATCACGCATTTTATCTAACTTTATTTTTACCTTGAAAATTTTTTTTTTTAAATAATAAAATTATTAATACAGTGTTCATGGATCGGAGCAAGAGTTTAGTTTCTATATTGTCCCAGGCAATTTCAGGATACAGGTCCTGCTAGAGAAGTATATAATTCCATATCAGATCTATCATTTCAATAGATGTTGAAAATTGGATAAAATGATGGAAAGAAAGTAAGTTTTTTTTTTTTTTTTTTTTGTCTTGGCTCTCTTCCATATCATAGTGGATAGTGGGGGTGGGTCTCGCACCAGTACTAAATATGCTGTTATCTTTTCAAATTAGTAAATTTTCAAAAAGTTTTTTCTTCTTCTTCTTTGCTCTTCTCCTTTTAAGTTAATAACTGTTAGCTCTTATCTCTCTTAATTTTATCTCTAAAATATCTAAAGATAAAACTAGCCAGAACTTTGCTGGAAAAACCAAAAGTCAATGTCAAGGTTTGAAAAATAAAAATAAAAACTATCGTACCAAAATCTAATGGTGACTCGTGACTTAGCTTGGGATGCAGCTTCAGAAAATTCAGAGAATTTTTAAATAACAAAAAGAAAAAAATTAAATTAGATTAAAATTTTAAAATATTCAATAATTTTATTCTTCAACTGAAAACCTTTGAAAAATCGTAAAATTATTTTATTTTTATTTTTATTTTATTATTGGAATCCTTTGAAATGAGTAATTTGTATATTTACTGATTTGCGGTTATCCACATATTCTTAGTTGTTTCGTGACGTTTCGACCAACTGTTCCTCTGGTCTTTGTCAGGTGGTTAACCGCGACGAGTTAAGAATGTTGAGTCTCTAAACATGGTGAGACGACAACTATGAAAGGCAGTAATTACTGAGGATACAGTGAGGAGATTCACATTTCTATCCCGTCATGGTTAATCACCTGATGAAGACTAAAGGAATAGTTAGTCGAAACGTTGTGTAACAACTATAAAGATGAGGATAACAGTCCACAAATAAATAGATATTTTATTTTTATTTAAATTTAATTTGTTAAAATTGTTTTGTTTAATAATTGTTTTTTTACAAATTCGAAACAAAAAATGTTTTCAAATTCTTTCGAATTTTTTTCTTTACATTACATTTTAACTTTTAAATAAATCGTAGGAAAGTTAACCGGCCAAGGAAAACTTAGAAACAAGATAGAACTGCATAGAATGGAATTTAAAGGATGCCGACCCGTCAAACCATGAGGACTGGAGAGTGAATTTGCATAATATCTGGTCCCTGAATAAAGGAAAATGACGTTAAATAATACAGGGTGGAACGACAAAATTGTCGCTCTAATGAAAAAAACACTGCAGCTTTATTTTAAAACTTCTATTGAAAAAAATCAATTCAGGTAACTTGATTATGT
This sequence comes from Euprymna scolopes, assembly GCF_053919585.1. NCBI lineage: Eukaryota > Metazoa > Mollusca > Cephalopoda > Sepiida > Sepiolidae > Euprymna > Euprymna scolopes. The sequence goes on along the minus strand of NC_136482.1, from coordinate 95,693,753 downwards.
TGTAGAACTGACATCTATTCAATATAGCCACCTTAACCTCAATCACCCCCTCGATATGGGTCTGGAACTGGGAGCAAGCCTTTTTCACAAGCGCCGGCAGGAGATTGGTAAATACTCAGCAGATGGCGGCAATCAGGCTGGCTTTAGGGTTGTGGGAGGTCATGTTGGTGATGTTCTTGACGTATGACCAAGCGAAGTATTCCAGTGAGTTCAGGTCAGAGGAGATGGGGGAGCCAGTGAGAGAAGGGTACAAAGTCATAGCACTACTTCTGAAGCCAAGCCTGGGTTTCTTTGGACTTGTGGGTCGGCGCCAAGTCCTGCTGTCACACCCAGAGTCTGCCAGCAGCAACCTAATCGCACCAGTGGATCACCACACTCTTCAGCACATCCAGGTGTTAACTTTCGAAGATATGAAGTGGCATGATGTGACTCTCACTTGAAACCACACCAAAAATCATAATCGTGGCTGGAAACTGTTTTCATCACCTTGGGCACATCTCTGTTGTTTGTGACAATCCAGCGGTGCATTTTGAGAGTGTTGGCAATGGTCCTGTTGTCATAACTTGGATCAGTAGAGAGCAAGAGTTGTACAGCGGCACATCTGATCTCGCTCGTTACACATTGTGTCACTTTCACACATGATAGAAGGCTCCTATCGCTCTTGGGATTTGTGCACAATTAACCAACTTGTAGATGGTCTGCAACACAAAAAAAAAAAAAAGAAAAACTGGTTTCCATCAAATGGAAATGGAATCAGGTCACCTTTTCTTTAGTGACAATTTTATCATCCAACCCTAACTAGGGGGACCTGTGGAACTTTCACAGGGTCTCATTCATATGTAATATATTGAGGTTGGCATTCTGTAAATATTCAGCATCAATGGAGATGCTCTGATATTATTGTAGCACTTTTGTCAAAACTGCAAAAGTATTGATCTAAGCTAGCAAGGACGCCCGGCGTAGCCCAGTCATAAGATACACTTAAATATATTTTAATTCTTGCAGATTTCGTATATATTATTATAGAGTTAATGTTCTTATCAATTTTTATGTATTATAAAGTTGCAATTTCAGAAATAAAAAACATATATCCATATGACTTGGGTGCATCAGCTTGAATTGAAACCAAAACAAAACTTATGATAAATTATATATATATATATATATATATATATATATATATATATATATATATATATTATATATATGATTTGAGTTCTTTCAGCTATAATTGAAACCGAAACCAAAACTTGTGAAAAATTCTTGATAAAATTATTTATAAAAATATAGATTACTTAAGTGCCATCAGCTATAAGCGAATCCGAAACCAAAACTTATAATTCTTGGCAAAATTATTTATTACAAGAAATGGAAATCCATAACAATTAAACGACAGACACACGGATGTAAGCGCGACACACAAAATAAATAAATAATAGAAGAAGAAGAAGAAGAAGAAGAAGAAGAAGAAGAAGAAGAAGAAGAAGAAGAAGAAGAAGGAGGAGGAGGAGGAGGATTGGGGAAGAGAAAAAGCTACACAGACGCTTCAGTGTGATAAAAGATGAGACTAACAAAATCACTTGGACATGCTTACAAAAAGAAAATCTAAACAGAAAAACTGAATCCATAACAGCCGCACAATTAGAATCAACCACAGTAAAGCAAGGATCGACAAGACAGAAGAAAACAGTAAATGCAGACATCTTGAACACCCAGACAAATGGTACAAGCACACACCGGCAACAGTACTTGAAAATGAAAGTCATAAAATCCTGTGGGACATGAATATACAAACGGATAAACCCGTTCAAGCAAGAAGACCGGATGTCATAATAGTTAACAAAAATGGAAAGTCTTGCCAAATTGTAAATTTTGCTGTATCAGCAGACCACAGAGTGAAAATCAAGGAGACAGAGAAGTGGAGCAACTACACAGAACTGGCCAGAGAGCTCCAAAGAATATGAAAGATGAAGAAAGTTAAGATAACACCAATGATAGTAGGAGTACACTCATAGGAGTACCAACAAACTTAAAAAATAAAAAAATAAAAAGAAAGAAAAAGAAAAAGGGAGTAATTGGAATCAGAAGGATGGCCGAGAAGATACACTGGATAACAATAATGAAAACGGCCGAAATATTAAGAAAAACCCTTGAATGCAGAGACTAATACACATGAACTACAAGCCGGATATATATAGAGAGAAACTGCTACTTAAGGAAAATGCAATGCAACATCATATCAAGCATATCAAGCTAGAAAACTGAAACTATACTTATTAAGTTAACCCTCCACCCATACCCCAAGAAAAGGGGGTGGGGATTGGGATCAACAGACACCATACTAAAGAGTTGAAGTTTGAGGAGGATGGAAACCCCAAGGGAAGAAAACATTAGCCAGACCTCCACTGGATGAGTGCGAAGAGGACTGGAACCTTGGGGAGGCTTATTGCCACCCAAATTCCAGTGACGATCATTGGTCGCTGCCAATGAGAAATCAATGGTAAACGTTGTTTTGATAACACAAATTCATCTGTAAAGGTTATCGAAAGAGGTGTAGAGTATTGAAAATCTGGAGGGACTTGTCACTCAGACTCCAGAGAACACCACAGGTTGTTCTCAAAGAGAAATCTTTGAGGATTGCCTGTATGACTACTCCTAATAAATAATACTAATAATAATAGAATTGATGACCAAAAGGTAGAAATACGCTGATACAGAAAGACACTGAAAAGGGAACTAACTTCCGTAACTACAGACCTATAACTTGCTTACCAACTATGTGGAAAATCCTTACAGCACAACTTAGAGAACAGATTTACCACTCTCTTAATAATCGTGGATTACTTTCCGAGGAACAGAAAGGAGGTCAAAAAGTGAAAAGAGGAACATATGATCTACTATACATAGATTAAACGATCCTGAAGGAAATAAAAAGTAGAACAAAGAACATGGCATGGATCGACTACAGGAAAGCATACGATATGATCCATCAAGCATGAACCACCTAATGTATATGGTGGCCCTGAAACTTTTCATAAGAAACAAAAAGGAACTATAGAATCTTCAGCCATGATATACGAATAAAATTCGACATGGAAAAATGTGCACTGCTAGTTATAAGAAGGGGAAAACTGGCGGCAACAGATGGTATGGAACTACCAAACCAAAGGGAAATGAGAAAGGATACTAGGCGAATGTAGCAACCACAAATATTTGTGAGTTCTGAAAGCAGACACCATCAAAGCAACAGAAATGAAAGAGAATTTGAAAGGAATACCTCAAGAACAAGAAAACTCCTGGAAACTAAATTATATAGTAGGAACTTTATAGAAATACTAAACACATGGGCAGTATCACTACTAAGATACTGCAAACCATTCAAAGGATGATGCTGACTGACTATGTGAAAAGAAAAGATGACAGAAGAAGACTGGTTTGTATAGAAAACTGTGTGAATGACACGCAAAAATATTTAATACATAATGCAGAACACAAAAAGGATAATCATTGCAACAAAAGACACTGTAAAAGTGAGCAAGATGGAGAACAAAGAGACATGGGATAAGACGAGAAAAAAAATGGGAAGAAAAACAGCTGCATGGACGTTTCATTAGGGTAACAGAAGATGAGACATGAAAACACTTGGAAAGGGCTACGAAAAGGACACCTCAATAGAGAAACTGAATCAGTAATAATAGACACACAAGATAATGTGATTAGAACCAACTATATCGAAGCAAAGATAGACAAGATGCAAGAAAACAGCAACTGCAGAATCATGGGCTCGATGCAAGTGTTTTTCTGTACCCTGAGTCCATAATCTTGAAATTTGTGACATCATGTGCTTTCACCTCGATTGTATCTACCTGATTGAAAAGTTGCATTTCAGTTTTCTTAGCATTGCAATGTAAACCTGCTTGTCCTGCTTCTATTAAAACCTACTATAATTATAATCGAGAATAGATACCATTCATCCCTCATCATTATAAACTCTTTTAAAGTTATTTAATGCTGTAGCACAATGCTAATTGGAAACGATCTGTTGAGTAGAATTAATTGAACATACATTGTTATATTATGTATAGTTAAGCATAAATCGCCTGTCAGGGTTGATCACAATAAATTAAATAGGATTTGAAATTGGTGGAGAAAACTTCAGAGTCTGTGGCGGTCCCCATTACACCAATCATCTCCTAAATAAATACTCACCCGAAAGGAAAACTCCTTTTTCTCTCCTTGCCACTAGACTAAGCTATTCAGGATAATAAAAATTGTGGTTGGAGAATGTGCAAGCCTTGCTTCACTACAAACTCTTCATTCTGCAAGCATTTTTCCAAAAAAAGTACCCATTATCTCTCAAGGAAAACAGAAGTACTGCTGTAACACCAGGGGAAGCACTTTTTCTTGTCTTGGCAGAGTACAAAATCAACTTTGTAATCTAGCGAGATTAACTTTTCTCTTCTCTACAGCCCCATTCTCCAGAAGAGACGTTGCTTTCTCCAATCTATCCACATTTCCATTGAAGGTGTTCAACTGGGCCCCAATCTCTGGTTCCGCCTTGTAAGATATTCACAGCAAGAACTCGTCTTACTACTACTTAATACAACATGGAATTTTTTTTGTACCAATAATGGTGCATCCCCCCTGTTTACATTTATTATTGTTTATCTGGTTCTTATATATGATTTGTTTTTGTGTTTTGTATCCATTATGATTTTTAGTTTCGTATATTTTCGGTTTGTACGAAACTCCCTTTAATTTGGAGAAAAGGGAAATGCTAGCTTTGTGGTGACGTTACGAGCCCAGCGCGTATTTCGCCCTCTTTTGAAATTCTGCTGACGAGGAGAGTGAGCGTGTTGTTCATTGCCCGACGCTGAAAATGGAATTTTGATGAGCCTCCTTCAAAGAAGTAAACCCGGCAAGAAATTAATACCCGGCTGTGACGAGACAGACTTCTGAAAATTAACTACGTGGCTGTGGTTTTGCACATATTTATTTTACAAGGAGTGGAATTTAAAGAAAATACCTTTTTACGTGACAAGATATTATGGAATTTCCTATCCGGACAAGTGACAAGGTCTTGCTCCTGTAATACATGTGTATCTACGGTTTTCATGCAACATGGAGGGAAGGAAAATTCTAAAAGAACTTTAAACAAAAAAAAATAGAAAAAGGCACGTGCCTAACAGGCTTTCAATTGTGAGTACGCTCCTAAAATTAATTTCATATGTGAGTGTGATTAGGAGATACTACTATTTTGTATATTCTTGTTGTATTCGTTAATGGATACACACAACTTCTTTATAAGAACCAGCAGTGTTGTTATTTTTTCATTACATGTTACTTTTTCATATGTTACCTTGGCGTTTAAGTTTAATGCCCGCAAAGGGAAAAATTTGCAACTTATTGTAAATAAAATTTCTTCTTCGTTTCAAATCAAGACCTTTATATTTCATTCTTTACCCCCTCCCCCTCTTTTGTTTTATGCTTTTTTTTTTTTCAGCTTAGTTACTTTAGCGTCGAATTTATCTGGAAGCAGAATAAATTCCGACAAAGAACATCAAAAAGAAAGAAAGAAACGAAGGAGAACATCAAAAAGAAAGAAAGAAACGAAGAAGAACATCAGAAAGAAAGAAAGAAAGAAACGAAGAAGAACAACAAAAAGAAGGAAAGAAACGAAGAAGAAGAAGAAGAAGAAATAAAAGAAAGAAAGAAACGAAGAAGAACAACTAAAAGAAGAAAGAAACGGAGAGGAAAAAAGAATGAGAGGAGAAGAAAGAAAAAAGAAACGGAAGCAAAAACAATTTTCAAAGAAAGAGGTAATTCCTTTATTGTATTGTTCTCTAAATGGAATGTATTTCTTACAGGCTTCATCTTGCATTTACAAAAAACTAAATATCAATCCAAATGCACTTATTCAGTGCAATAATGGCAGGTAAAAATAGAATCAGAAAGTTAAAAGAAAGGAAATGGAAAGTTAGAAAGAGAATTTTCCCGTCTTTATTCTATTATTTTGTACATTTCTAAATAATATGAGAGGTAATTAACTATTTTTTTAATACATTTTGATTTTTGTCCTCCTAAATAATGAACTTGTTCACACATAAATATGTGTATAGATGGGGGTAAAATAGACGATATATCATTAAAGGAAAAGTCATAGAGACAAAATGCATGAAAGACAGAAAACAAAACAATGAAACACGTCTGCATTGATGGAATGAATCAGTCAAAAACAACGACAAGGTTCAGCCGGCACCAAAGAAGACCTCTCAGCAGGCTCTGAACTACTCCGAATATATATATATATATATATATATAGATATGTATATATAAATTTTTTTTGTGTAGTTTTAAAGGTTAAAAACTTTTAAGACTAATATATATATATATATATATATATATATATATATATATATATATATATATATAGTGGACCCCCAACATATGAGCTATCCGAGTTACGAGAAATTCGAGATGGCTTCAGAGTAAAAATACTTCCCTACATACGAGCGAAAATCCAAGTTACGAGTTTCCAGATGCAACCGCTAGGTGGTCAAGTGTGTTGTGTTTCACTACGTCTCCTTAATGGTGCCATTTTAATTCGAGATACGAGCTTCATCCGGGAACGAATTAATCTCGTATGTCGGGGGTCTAATATATATATATATATATATATATATATATATATATAAAGTTATAAAATATATATGGCTCTTAAGTTACACAGAATATTCCGCATTTCATTCACGCTAGGATTCATCAGGCTTATCATTATATATATATATATATATATATATATATATATATATATATATATATATAAGGGTGAGAGATGAATAATTGTTAAATTATCGATCAAGTTTTCATAGGACACATAACAAAATCCTGTTTATATGTATGATCGTTTCGGAAACGATATCCTTTTATTCATTCGAAATTTACAAATAAAACCATGGGGAAATAAGTAAAGTATTTATGGATATCGTTTCCTCATCAGCATATACGGAGGAGGAGGGTGGGGAGAGAGGACACCAAATTTTAACCAGCTTATTGAAGTAAATATAGTTTGTAAACCTAGAATAAAAAAAAAATGATTTTTTTAAGTGGTATCTAATTCTTTTGTTTATATGATTATTATTTATGTTATACAATTAAATTATTGTGTAATGATTGAATGGCAAAAAGGAGGAAAAATAGGACAAATAATAATTACATTTTTGATTTTATACTTGGATAGGATTTTTATAGGGGGGGGGGGAATTATCTATAAGTAGGAAAAACTGGGGTTTTTTTTTTAGAAGTTATCACATTATTTAAAATTTAAACAAAAAATAAGGAATTATACTTACAATAAAAGTTTACAAAAAAGTTTATAAAATAAATACCTTTGTAAGGGAGTTTCCATATTGTTTTTTGTTTTTTTAAACCTTAAAGAGGCCTCTTTGATGAGGATATTTTTTAAAAATCTAAAAGAAATCGTTATTATTTGTAACCAGTTTTTTTTAAATCTAATTGTTATGTGAGTACAGGGGAAGTGATTGGCTTTTAAATAGGTGCTTATGTCGATTTATTTTAATTCTAAGGTAAGTCATTTTAAATTATAATGAAAAAGAGACATTTGTTAGTGGATTGTTTAAGGATCGAATCTTGTGATTTCTAGTTAAATTTATAATTTTTATCTATTACTATAATTTAAGTTTACTGATTTTTTTCTCATCTGCCTTCCCTTTCATATATGCTGATGAGGAGACGATATCTACAAATACTTTATTTATTCCTCGATGGTTTTATTTGTAAATATCGAATGAATAAAAGGATATCACTTCCGACGCGATCGTACATATAAATATGATTTTGTTATGTTTCCTCCTCCTTCAAAGATTGAAATGTGATGAGAAAACAGTACGAATGACTGTACAAAAGCACTAAAACACCGGCAGTGTTCGTGGTGCTCCTAAATCTGATCGTCCTAGAGTTACTTCTTACAAGGAAGACAGTGCTATCAAGAACTGCAGTCTCAGAAACAGATTTAAAACGGTTCCCGAAATCCAACAATAGTGTAATCTTGTTAAAAAGTGCTCTCTTTCTACAGTTAATAACAGATTGAAAGAATTTAATTTACGAGGATATGTTGCAAGATTCAAGCCAATGATTTCTGAGAGAACAAAAAACGCAATCAGATGCAATGATTTTGAGCAACGAAAGCAAGTTCAATAGGCTAGGCAGTGATGGTAGGCAGTACACCCATTGAAGGAAGGATGAAGAATTTAATCCTAGGTGCACAGTGTCAACGCTGCAATGTGGTGGAGATTCAGTTTTGGTGTGGAGTGTTATTAGTGCCAATGGTCCAGGGCCTATAGTTCACTTGCAATGTCGAATTAATTCTAAGTACATTAATATGTTGACTGACCATTTTTCACCCTACCCTACTTTGGTCAGAATTTGGATGATAATCCCATCTTCATGCAGGATAATGCTCCCTTTCACACAGCTGGCAATATCAAAGGGTTCCTTGAAGAGCATGATATTCCCTGTTTGAATTGGCCTGTACAATCTCTAAACCAAGATCCTATCGAAAACGTATGGCATTACATCAAGTAACAGCTACACAATGATAAAATTTAAAATCTGGAAGGACTTTGAACAAAAAGTAAGAAGTGGGATGCCCTTTCACTAGAGTATTGCTTAAGACTAATTCAAGGAATGTCCAAAAAATTGCAGGCTGTCACGTTGCAGAAGGGCGATGCTAGTAAATATTGACTAGTTCATTGTATCTCTGTTGTATTTGTGTGACATTAATGCCCTAAAGTTACATTCAAATAATAATTTTTCATTGTGCGGAGTTTCTTTTTGCCTTCTTTATTTGAAGTCATTTTTTGTAAATTGTCATGAACACTAGGATACTCCAATTAAAAGTCAAATATGAACAGGCAAAATTATAGAAGAATTAAAGGCGAATCACATGAGGTATAGGTTGTTTAAATAGTTACATTCAGTTTAGCTTAATTTAACGATGTTTTGAAAAAAA
>NC_136482.1:95672222-95679722 GCF_053919585.1 Euprymna scolopes | reverse complement strand
AAATGTTCGATCGATGTTAGCACCAAACACCTCCCACCTCCTCCAATATGAAGACAAGTGACAGGTCGTCCACGGCCAGCGCACGTGGTGACCTCGTTGCCCCAAGAAGCAGAATAAGGAAAGAACAGGATTTCGTCAATTCTATTTTTAGAATCGAGGGGCGAAACAAAGAAAGAAAAAAATAATAATTCCCTCGTGCGGGTAGTTTTTGACCAAAAGTCCGACCGCGTAAAACGTGTTTCTGGATAACCAAAGCGATGTCACATTTCCGAAGTTGGCAAAGACGGAGAAAAAAAAAAGATATTTAAATTAATCCCTCGATAGAGCTATTTTGGATAACCCAAAACGGATGCCGACAGGCATGTTTAAAAAGAAAAGAAACAAAGCAAAAATATCTGCAAAGTCATCGCTTGGAACTTATGTCTCCCATAGCGCGTCGCTCGGCGTTGAGGGACTGGATTTGGTGATTGAAACTTTCTTCCCTCACAAGAGATTTTATTTGGATTAACTGTAGCAATTGCAAATCGTCAAAAGAAAAGAATTGAACTGTAAGTGCAAAAAAAAAAAAAACTTTATTTTCTTTCTTTGTCGAGCTGGAGATCGAACTTTTCCTCGTGTGGACCAGTTGCTACCTTTTGTCTTTCTGTTATAGGATTCTCTTTCAGTTAGTATGTTAAAAATATTCCCCAATCCCATTAGCTTTGAATATATTTGTTTTTGTTAAATCTTTATTTCCCCTTATCATTAATAAATTTAGTTTTATACGATTTGAAAGTGTTTGTTTCGTTATCTCTTGCAAATCTTATTGTGTTCGATTTTTTGGGTTTATTTTGTATCCGCCTGTCTCACAGAAAATAATTGTTGCTTTATTTGTTTCAAACTTTTTTTGGATAATCTGGGACCTATGAACATACCCCTACTGCAAAAGATTTGTCTGCCTGTGATAAGCGTTTGCTATCTATAAATGTCCACCCATATCCCTGTGTTTGCATTTTATTGCATTTTATTGTTATATTTAAATATTGCCCGGCCCGTATGTAATAATATATATATATATATATATATATATATATATATATATATATATATATATATATATACTAGCAAAAGTACCCGTCACTGACTGGGTTCAAAAGCAACCTGCAGAAAATGGACTCTGATTTATGAAAGTATGATAGGTTATGAAAAGGAAGGATTATAAAGAGATAGCTTCGAATTTGGGGGTATAAAAACCAAAGAAAAATATGATGAAAGTAAAAATAAAATAGATAAACCCCATAATTTATTATACCATACCTGTTCACACTGAAACACTTATCACAATATTCTGTGGATCTATATTAAAAAAACCTTGTTAAACTTTGTGACATATTTCCATTCTATGGAGGTCAGGTGCGAACGAACACCCCATAATTTTATTATACCATATTTCTTCAAACTGAAACATAATTATCAAAGTATACTTATACAGATAGATATGAAAAGTCTTTATTAAAGTTTGTGCCTATTTCCATTCTATGGAGGCCAGGCGTGAACGCAGACCCCACAATTTTATTATACCATCCCTATTTGTTAAAACATACCTATCAAAGTATTCTCATGTACATTTATATCAAAAACACTTGTAAACTTTTTTTTTTTTTTAATTTTTAAATTTATTTCCATACTTTGTGGACCAGGCGCGAACGCAGGCCCCACAATTTTAATGAACCACCGTTCTGCCAGATCAAACATACCCATTCCTGTGTCTCGATACATCTTCTATCATTATATGTAATCAGTTTTTAAAACAGTCAACCATATAGGAGCCTATTCGTGATCACACACACACACACACACACACACGTACACACACACACACACACGTACACACACACACACACACACACACACACACACACATTCAGCTTTATATTAGAAATATGTCACAAACTACTTTTAGGGTTTGGGAAATAAACCTTCCTTAACTGTATATATATTTGAAACTAGGTTACGCATAGTATGCGGATAAGTACATTTGCTTTTGATTAAAGGGAGTAGCATAATATGAAAAAGAAATATGTTTCAAATTTTGTCTACGATTTTGATGATAGAACCTCATAACCATGCATATTATAGACTCACATTAAACAGAGTACTTGGAGAAGTATATTTCATTTCGATCAGAAGGAATACAATAATCATATTATTTGGATTCATTGGGCTACTGTTCTCATCTTGATTGTCATTTTCACAACGTTTCAGTCGATGTAACCTCCAACATTCTTCAGGTGTATTTTGTTGAACATTGGAACGTTTCTATTGAACTCGGGAATTTGGACAGAATTTTGAACAGAACCCTTTATTTACTTCACGGGTGTAGCATGCTCTTGTTCTGTCAGCCTAAGTAATTCTCAATTGTATCTTTTGGTCATGCACACTGAGAATTGAATCTTCAACCTTCAGGAGAATACAACTTTTGCAATTGATTTTCCCAGCTACTCTAACCACTGCACTATGTGTCCTTACGGACAGTTCTAGTACGAAATTTGGGAGCCTTAAAACCTATTTTATATCTAGTTGTAAATATCTCTATTTATTACTAATCATTATTACTTGTCTCCCATCATATGTGCTGATTCTTTGAGTCACCCTATTCTTCACCGTTCTTCTTTGTCTGTAATTTTCACTTTATCCCATAATGGTAGATAGTTTTCCTTTTCCCTCCAGATATGGTCAGCCATACCCGATTTTTCAATCTCTCCGTGTATTATGGCTTTTCGATGGTATTCTTATCTTACTTTTAGTGGACGATTAGCAGTATCAGAATTTTGGGGGAATTTTTGACACCCCTAACAGAAAACTGCGATTAAAATATAGAAAACTCGTAATTTCTCTTTCTAAAGTGGGTTATTTATTTTCTTTATAGAATATGCTTCCAAAATAAACTATTTAAGTTGTTTAAAAAATAATAGAAATATTATTTTTCATTGTTTAAAAAACATTGTTTACAAAGTGCGTGCGTGCGCTCTGGGAAGCCATTTTGTTACGTAGTGAAATCAATTGATTTTTATGAGATGAATATTTTTCAATTTTTAAACTTTAAAAATCTATCAAAATTTTCCTATTCGTTCAATTGTTATGTTTTTTTCAGGGTGAATGTAAAATTTTATGCTCTTTCCGATAAACTAAATATAATATTTTAGACAAACGTTGTTTTATAAATTCACCCCCCCCCCATTTTGGAATGTCTATGAGAATTTTAATAATTAATTTTGTTCGGCACGTTTTATATATCATAAATTGAAGATAAAACATGAATAAATAAAATACTCAAATTTAAAACAACAAAAAATATCACTTATCTGTAAATTTACCGGTAAAGTCCAAAATTTAAATCCTTCTTTTTTCGATAACCACGTGTTTTTTTTTTTGTTTTGTTTTTTACGTGGAAGCTTAATTTTTGTTTAGAATGTTCCAGTAATTAATGGTCGATCAGTTTATATTTTTATATTTAATTCCTGGTTTCCTTTTTTTCGATATAAAAAAAAAGACGAAACCGGATAATGCAGATTTATAGTATAATAAAAAAAAAATTCAGGTATTTCTTTAAGATATTTAAAAAAAAAATAACATTGCATATCTGCGTCATATCGTAATTCATGTTAATGAAAAAATGAAAACTCCCAGTTTTTATGTACGATAGCGTAAAGGCACAAAAATAAAAAAAGGACAAGTTATCTCCCTTAAGTCAGGCAAAAACGTAACTGACTGCTACTGATCCTACCCGACACTAAGCATTCTTTGGAGCAGACGTATTTACTAGTCTTTAAAGAATTTTATTGGAATAATGGTGAGTTTTTTTTTACTACCCGTATTTTTTAACTTTCTGTAACTGATGAGAAAGTTGTATTTAAATTTTATTTTGACTTTTTAAACTTTATTTGAGTAAAAAACATTAATTTTTCAGGTAATTTCTACACTTTATCGCCGAAAATGTTTCGGCGATAAAAAGTTACGTTTGTATTATTACTGTCTCTGTACACATAGATTAAAAAGAAAGTGGTCTAAAAACAAAAATATAGCAAATAAATGTTATCAAAGGCAAGATAAAATATAAAAAACTCGTAATTTCTATTTTTAAAGTGGGTTTATTTTCTTTCTGGAATATACTTCCAGAACTATTAAAGTGGGTTTGTATTATAAATTCGAAAAAGTTGTCCCAAAACAAATATAGAACAAATAAATGTTATCAAAGGCAAGATAAGTTACATTTCTACCTAACTGGATATATTTTTTGTGTTTTTATTCAGTGTAACATGTTTATTCAGCTCGAAAAACATGCAGTGTTTTAAATTCAAAATGGCGCCCGACTCTCTCTCGGAGAGGGTAAGTTTGGGAAAAGGTATTATAAATTATAAACTAGACAAAATACTGTTAGAAATTCGCTCAATATATGTTACCGTGACATAAGTTGACATATATTCGGTTGATTTTTAATAGTATTTTGTCTAGTTTATTATTTATAACATCTTTTCCCAAACTTACCGTGTTAAAGAGACAGTCGGGCCGGGCGCCGGGGCCGGGCGCCGGGGCCGGGCGCCGGGGCCGGGCGACATTTTGAATTTTAAACACTGCATGTTTTTCGAGCTGAATAGACATGTTAAATTGAATAAGAACACAAAAAATATATCCAGTTAGGTAGAAAAGTAACTTATCTTGCCTTTGTGTTTATATATTTGTTTTTTTGACAACTTTTTTGAATCTATGTGAGTATCAGAATTTTTGTAGGGATTTTTGACACCCCTAACACGAAACTGCGAATACATTATAAAAATCTCGTAATTTCTCTGTTAAAAGTGGGTTATTTATTTTCTTTATGGATTATACTTCCAAAATAAACTATTACAGTTGTTTTAAAAGTAATAGAAATATATATATTTAAAAAAAAAAAAACAGTAATGAATTTTCCGAACTCAATATTTTTCAATTTTTAAACTTTAAAAATCTATCAAAATTTTTCTATTGATTATTTTTACGATATTTGCAGGGTCAATGTGAAATTTTATGTTCTTTCCAATAAACCGAATATAATATTTTAGACAAACTTTTTTTTTTTAATTCACGCCCCCCCCCATTTTCAAGTTTCTATTAAAAAGTAAAAGTAAATAATTAATTTACTCACAAATTGAAGAGAAAAGGTCAATAAATAATATTTTCAAATTTAAAACAAAAAAAAAATCCACCATTTGTAACCATTTGTTAAATTTTTTATCTTGGAAACTACTAGTTTCGTTTGCCGTATATATAAATGGTTATTTCCGTTTTCAGCGCCTCCGAAAACCTTTAAAAGTGGAAAATTTGAAGGAATATAATCCAATATCGAGATTATTAAGGTTTCTGAATTAGTGTTTTTTTTTTTACACTTATAGGCCTCCGTACATAAGTAAGAGATAATTTTTCACTTCGGGTGTCGTTACAAGTTGCTTGAAAGACATGCGTGGTCGCGATGTGTGTTGGAAAAATCCTTCCATTTAAAAAATACATGGATTATAATACATAAATATGAATAAATTCTCATACAGGAAGATTAAAAGAAAGCATATCTTACTCATAGAGCAGGTGAGTGACATTTTGCCATTTAAAATATATCTCGTAAGATTCAACTGTGTTACTTGTTCGACATTCCGTGAAATGTTAAGTGAAGAAATCGAAGGAAAAATAAATAAAATTGTTTATTTCTCTATTAAAGCTTTTATGATATTAAAATTTGGTCTTTGCTCGTTTTATTGAAATAAAATTTACGGGTTTAAATTACGTTTTACTATTATTAAAATCTGATAGAAATATAGGTGTATATTCAAAATGGCGACTCGCCTGAAAATTTCCCCAAAATTCTGATACTGCTAGTGGACGATATGTCTCACCTTTGTATAGTTTTCCACATTTACATGGGATCTCATATACACAGTCATGATTTTCTCTCTAAGGAGCTGGACTTACACAAGCTGTTTCCAGAAAGTTAAATCGCTTCTGATTACTGTCTTGATGTCATACGGATTGCATATTCTTTTAAATTTTTCTGACAAGCTCTTTATGTATGGTATAAAAACTGCAGTGAGTTTTTGAGTGGTGTCCTTTGGTGTCTGGTCACATTTTAAGGAAATTCAAAATAAAATGGTTGTGTATCATTTCACACCTTATGAAAGGCTACACTTATGTACAATGTATATATGTGTGTATATGTGTTTGTGTTTATGTGTGTATGTGTATATATGTGTGTATGTGTATACATGTGTGTATGTTTATACATGTGTGTATACATGTGTGTATGTGTATATATATTTGTGTATATGTATATGTGCATTTGTGTAAACATGTGTGTGTATATATGTGTGTATATGTATATGTGTGTTTGTGTAAACATGTGTGTATATGTATATATGTGTGTATATGTGTGTATGTGTATATATGTGTGTATGTGTATACATGTGTGTATGTGTATATATGTGTGTATATGTATATATATGTGTATATGTGTGCGTATATGTATATGTCTGTTTGTGTATATATGTGTGTATGTGTATATATGTGTATATGTGTCAATACCTGTGTATGTTTTATTGCTTTTCCTCTCTTTCTTCTATTTTAGTTCAGCTAGTTCTCGGAGATTAAGGAGCCCCTGAATTTTTCCCAATGCTCTCAGTAGGGTGGCACAGTCCATTTTGAGAATTCCTGTCAAAACATGCTACTTATTGTAAACTATTTATATATATTATTAATTAAACAAAAGTTGCTATTTAAACCAAAGTTTGGAGGAGAGACTGAGGATTCAAATCTTTCTCAAAAGTGTTAGTGTGTAAATGATCATAATAGATCTGATAGAATTTGAATTCAGCATAACCAATTCCATAGTCTGTGACAGCATCCATTAGGTCAGTCATGCACTTCTCTCTCCTTTTTATTATGCATGATGTTAGTAAAGTCTAGACACATGAGGAAAAACTACAAGTGTTATTCAAATGACATCTTCAATATGATTTCTTTTATTTATAATGCAAATATTTATGTATTTCGGAAAACTTTTGTGAACTCGGTGCAATAAATTTATGCTGCCTTCAATTTTGGCGGGACAAGAGTGGAAGAGAAAGAGAAGGAAAGAAACAAAAAAAGAGAGAGAAAGGGGGCCAAAGATAGAGAAGGTTCGAGATAGAGCGAATAGAGAGAGCAGGAGAAAGAGAAAGGGAAGAGAAAAGGAAGGAGAGGAAGAGATAGAGAAGAAAAAGAGAGGGTTAGAGATAGAGAGAAGAGAGAAGGGGAGAAAGGTAGAGTGAGGCAGAACAGAGTGAAAGAGAGAAAGAGGAGAAAAGAGAGAGAGAGGGTTAAAGATAGAGAGAAAAGAGAGATGAGGAGAAAGAGAAAGGGAGGCAGAAGAAAGTGCAAGAGAGAGGGGGAGAAGAGATAAAGGAAGGGAGAGATAATAAAAGAAAAAGAGATAAACAGGAAAAAGATAGGAGAATA
>NC_136482.1:95582222-95667222 GCF_053919585.1 Euprymna scolopes | reverse complement strand
TGGTGTAGATTTGTTTTTGTACTTATGCAGCATATGGACCATGCCATTTTTTTGCTTTAGCTATAATGTTCAATTTAAATGTTATTTTATACGACATTGTTTATGTATGAAAATGCTAGTTGAAAGTCTGTAATAGTAACAAGAAGCTGCCGTTATTATAGCACGATCCGTATTCTGCATAAGTTTCCATTTCTGAAGTGATAAGCGGCGACAACTACTCCAATATCGTTTTATTAAATTGTTACAAAAATAATGGCCGCCTAAAATGATGTGTTTTTGAAAAGTCATTTTAAGACAAAATTTGTAGTTCATTTTAGGGTTATATATTAATTAATATTTTTTAATTTATTTATTTTCAGGCAAAAAAATGTTTGGAAGCATACAGGGACCTCAATGATGAATAATCCAAAACGTGATCTTCACCACCTTATGTTGCATGAGTTCAAACTTGGGCACAATGCCTCCGAAACTTCTGCTAATATCAACAGAGCATTGGGAGAGGAGTTCACAAGTGATCAGACAGTACGAAGATGGTTCCAAAAATTCCATAGTGGAGACGAAAACCTTGAAGATGAAGAAGGTAGAGGGCGAGCATGCAGTCTTGACAACGAACAATTGCAAGCAGTTGTTGAGCAAAATCCTCATCAAAGTGTCAGAGAAATGTCTCAGAGACTTGGCATCAGAACTGCAACAGTTTCACACCATTTACAGAGCATTAAAAAGGTGAAAAAACTCGATAAATGGATCCCTTTCTTGACCGAATTATCACTTGTGACGAAAAGTGGATCCTTTATAATAATCGGAAACAATCTGGTCAATGGCTTGATCGTGGTGAGTCTCCCAAACACTTCCCAAAGCCAAAGTTGCATCAGCAAAAGATTATGGTGACAGTTTGGTGGTTTGCAATCGGTGTTATCCACTACAGCTCTTTGGGGACCAATCAGAGTATTACAGCAGATATCTAGTGCAATCAACTTGCCGAAATGTATGCTACCTTGCAAAAAAAAAGGCCTGCCTTAGTGAATCGACATGGTCTAATTCTGTTTTACGATAATGCAGGCCACATGTTGCAAGATTGACTCTGCAGAAACTCACAGACTTGGAATAAGAGACTTTACCACATCCTCCATCTTCTCCAAACCTTTCGCCTACTAATTATAATTTTTTAAAAACATTTAAGCTTATTTTTAAATGGTAAAATGTTTTGGTCCAAAGAAGAAGCGGAATCAGCTTTTAAAAATATTATTGCATCACAGCCAATACCATTTTATCAATAAGGAATAAATAATCTTGTAGATCGATGGCAGAGATTCATAGCTGTGCAAGGCTCGTATTTTGATTAATTTTACCATTTCTATCGTTCATTTTTCAAGAATAAATGTTTGTTTCTGAAATCAGCCATTATTCTTGCAACAACCTTAATCAGGTTTAAATCGCGCATTGTGCAAATAAAGTATACTATCTGTTCTTATGCCAAACTTGATCTTTCCTCTCTTTAGTCATTAAAATATCGCATCCTATGTTACTAAGCATATCTAGAAATCTTTATGGATTAAGGTAATTTACATTTTGGTGCCGACCCACAGTGCCTCTTATTTAGGAGGCCAAAAGTTTTTGTAATTTTTGTAGACATGTTTTTTATACATTAAAAGTAAATATAAATCGCTTAATCGTACACAATGAAATCATCTAAAAAATTTTAAAATATCAAAATAGACGCGATATTTGCGTTTTTTTATTAATAAATTTTATTACAGATCATAAAACGCAACCTACATTATGTCTAGCTCAGAAAATTACATTTATTAATCACCGAGAATGAACCCATTTTCTAACGAGATCTTATTTAATAGACACCATCTCATGTTCGTTTATTAAAGTGTTTAACACTAAAGGCCCCATCCAAGAAACACGAACCTCTACTTAAAAATTACAGTGTTCGTATTTTTTCTGAGCGCATATCTAATACTGTATACATTTACATTGAATAAAAATCGCATAATCGTATACTGAGCTCAGTATCTAAATATTAATTCAGTGTCACAAAAAACCATCATCATCGCAAGCATTAATTAATGAAAAATTAATTACTTCCCTTTAAAATTGCCCAAGCATTGAAAACAGATGATTTCAGTTTGCAGCAGTCAAATAGAGGCCAATATGGCTGCCACTGGACGCCACTGACTGCCAGTTGCAAGGCAGCCAGTGCCTACCATTATATGTCAATACCTGCCAGTAATCTCCCCAAACCAACGCTACTTGTCAGTAACTCCCAGTGCTGACAATGACAGTCCGTGTCTTCCACTAACTGCCATTGCCAGACAATCCCCAATTGTGCATGTCAGATGATTTCATTTGGGCCATGGACGCCAGTACCCGCTATTTAACAGAGTTGCCAACCACAGTTTAATATATTTTCGGTTAGAGAGGGCTTCATTGAAGCTGTCCTGACTTTGTGTCATACTTTCACCGGGTAACGCCAGTACACAGGTCCTGCTAGTAATTAATATTTTCTTAATGAAATTCACGTCACTCTCCATTACTATTAACATTGATGTTATTGTTTCTAGATAGTGCAAACAATTAGTTTTATCAACATTTCTATGAAAATAGTATTCATTGTATTTTAAATATAGAACTAAACCAAAGGAGATGAATTAATAACTGATAATAAATACTCAGAAAGTAATATTATGCTACATAGTTCAATACAAATAATAAAATCATGTTGTAAGAGACAATCTTTCATTTATAATGATATTCGAAAACAAGGCTATATGAAAGGGAGATGACTCTCACATTCTTGTAAAGGGTTGCCAGATAAGATTTTTTAGACACATTTTGCGAATTTGGCCTTTTTTAAAGCAATTTGACCTTCAAAAATTGTATTTGGCCTTTTTTAAACTGTAATGTACGAACTAACTAAAGAAAGAACAAACAGAATATAATAATAATAATAATAATAATAATAATAAAATACAACGGACAACAATAATGAAAACAGCTGAAATATTAAGAAAAACCCTTGAATGTGGAGACCAATACACACAAACCACAAGTGCAGACGAGACAAACTGCTACAGAGACAAAACATGAAGCGCTACATGGAACCAAGAACATTGAAGCTGCATACTTATAAGTTCTCTAACTCCTCCCTCATCCCCTCATTGCCACATCACTGTCCACCACCCCCCTCCAAAAAAAAAGAGTGAGACCGAATAGCCAACTAGGCAAGGAGGAAGAAAAGACCGAGGAGTGAGCACTGACCAGACCTCCACTGTATAAGTGCGAAAAGAACTGAGATCTTGGGGAGGTTTATTGCCATTTAAATTCCAGTGAAGACTAATGGTCGCTGTCAACGAGAAATCAGTGGCAAGCAGCTGTTGCGATGATGCAGATTTATTTGCAAATGTTATCGAAAGAGGTGGAGAGTACTGGAAAATCTGGGGAGACTTGTTGCCACTCAGCTTCCAGAGAACACTACAGGCTGTATTTAATGAGATCCTTGATGACCTGTGTGAAAGCTCCTTGTAAGATAAAAATAAAGAAATAAAATAATAATAATAATTATTATAACAATAGTAATAATGATAATAATAACAATAATAATAATAATAAAGGAGCTAGAGACACTAATTAACACTACCAGGATCTTCAGCCAAGATATCCAAATGAAATTTGGAATGGAAAAGTGTGCACTACTAGTTATAAAAAAGGGAAAACTGGAAACGACAGAAGGCATGGAACTACCCAACCAAACAGAAATGAGGGCACTAGGAGAACAAGACGACTATAAATACTTGGGAATTCTGGAAGCGGATACCATCAGAGCAACAGAAATGAAAGAGAAAATTGGAAAGGAATACCTCAGGAGAACAGAAAACTCCTGGGATCTAAATTATATAGCAGAAACCTAATAAAAGGTATAAATACATGGGCAGTGTCACTAGTGAGATACTCTGGACCGTTTATAGGATAGACAAAAGAAGAACTGAGACAGCTCGACCAGAAAACCAGGAAACTCATGACCATGCATAATGCACTACACCCAAAGGACGATATTGACAGACTCAACGTGAAAAGGAAAGATGGCGGGAGAGGACTGATCTCTATAGAAGACTGTGTGAAGGACACAAAAAAAGAACTAGAAAAATACACAATGCAAAACACTGAAAGGATAATTATGGCAGCAAGAGACACGGAGAAAACTAACAAAACAGAAAACAGAGAGACAAATGACAGAACGAGAAAAGAGAAATGGGAAGAGAAACAACTCCACAGAAAATTCATAAGAATGACAAAAGATGAGAATAACGAAAACACCTGGACATGGATGTGAAAAGGACATATAAACTGAGAAACTGAATCTCTAATAACTGCAGCACTTGATAACTCGATCAGAACCAACCATATCAAAGCAAGGATCGATAAAACACAAGAAAACAGCAAATGACGACTCTATGGACAAAGAGACGAAATGATAAACCATATAGTAAGTGAATGCAGCAAACTGGCCCAAAAGGAATACAAAAACAGGCATGACCAAGTGGGGAGAGCGGTGCACTGGGAATTGTGCAAACGGCTGCATTTTGCGTGTACTGATAAATGGTACAAGCATAACCCCGTGACAGCACTCGAAAACGAGAACCACAAAATCCTATGGGACATGGACATACAGACGGACAAACCCATCCAAGCAAGAACACCAGATGTCGTAATAATTAACAAGAAAGAGAAATCCTGTCAAATCGTAGACTTTGCTGTCCCAGCTGACCACAGGGTGAGTATGAAAGAAAAGGAGAAATGAAACAAATACAAAGAACTAGCCAGAGAGTTAAAAGGGATTTGGATGATGAAGAAAATCAAAATAGTACCGATAATAGTAGGAGCACTAGGAACAATTCCGAAAAACTTGGAAAAAAGAATGGCAGAAATTGGAATCAGAAGAATAGCTGCAAAAATGCAACGCCTAACGATAATGAAAACGGCTGAAATATTAAGGAAAACCCTTGAATGCGGAGAATAACACAAGACAATATAACAAAGAAGTGTTACAGGTAATGAAGAACACCGAAGCTGCATATCTACAAGTTCTACACCCCCATCATGCATCCCCTCCATCACCATTCTCCCCTATAGAAAAGTGATACTAAAGAGCCGAGAACGGTCAAGGGAAGACCGAGGAGAGAGCACTAGCCAGACCTCCGCTGGACAAGCGCGAAGAGAACTGGGATGTTGGGGAGGCTTAGTGCCACTCAAATTCCAGTATAAACCAATGGCCACTGTCAGCGAGAAATCAATGGTAAGCGGCTGTTGCGATGATGCAGATTTATTTGCAAATGCTATCGAAGGAGGTGGAGATAGCCGGACGTCTGGGGAGACTTGTTATCACTCAGCTTCCAGAGAACACCACAGGTCTCCAATCAGATCGTTTGTTGCTCAATGTGAGCCAATAATAATAATAATAATAATAATAATAATAATAATAATAATAATAATATCCTGAGGAATAGAAAGGATGCTAAAAAGGGAAAGAAGGAACACATAATTTACTATGCATAGACCAAAAGATCCAAAAGTAGGTAAAAAGTAGAAAAAAAAGAATATAACCATGGCATGGATTGACTACAAACCAGAATAATACAGGATCTTTCACGCATGGATAATAGCATTATTTGAGGATGTACAAAATATCAGACAAGGTTACCAATTTGATTGAAAAAGCAATGAGAACATGGAGGCTTGAGCTGACAGCTGAAAAAGAATACATAACTAAGATAAAAATACAAAGAACTATATTCTAAGGAGACTCTCTATGACCATTATGGTACATCATAGCCATAAGGCTCCTTAACAATGTAATAAGAAAATAGCAAGCCAGATACAGGTTTACTAATACAGATGAAAGAATGAACCACCTAATGTATATGGACGACCTAAAACTTTTCACAAGAAACAGGAAAGAACTAGAGACCTTATTAAACCAAAATCTTCAGCCAGGATGTCTGAATGTGATTCGGCATGGAAAAAAGTGCGCACTGTTCGTTATAAGAAGGGGAAAAGTGGAGGCGACAGAAGATATAGAACTACTCAACCAAGTGGAGATAAGGGCTCTAGACAAACATGGCACCTATAAATATCTGGAAAGCAGACATCACCAAATCAATCTATATATCTATAAAAGTAAAATTGTGTGTGTGTGTGTGTGTGTGTGTGTGTGTGTACATTTCCCTACCAAATTACTCTGCCAATTTTCAGTCTACAGATTCGAGATTTGACATAAGAGGTATTGAGATTTGGAAAAATCTTTTTAATCGATTTTCAGCCAGAAATTTGGTTGTCAAGGGGTCAAAGTTCAACGATTTGACCTTTGAAAACTCTACCAAACTCCTCCGATAATTTTGGGTCTAAACACTTGATATTTTAAATGTAGGTTACTTGGACAAGGCTAAAACTTTTTCATTTGATTTTAGCCAAATACAGTAAATGTTAAGGGGTCAAAATTTGGGTCAAAGTTTAAAAAATTGACCTCTGCGGTCTCTACCAAATTACTTAGCCAATTTTTAGTCTAAACATTTGAAATTTTATATAAAGTCTATTCAGACATAGGGCAAGCTTTTTAATCGGGTTTTGGCCGAAAATTTGGCTGCCAAGGGGTCAAAGTTCAAAAGATTTTACCTTTGTGGTCTTTAGCAAACTATTCAGCCAATTTTAGGTCTAAACATTTGAAATTTTATATAAAGGGTATTCAGACATGCAGCAAGTTTTTTAATCAATTTTGGGGCGAAAATTTGGCTGGCAAAAGTTAAAGTTGAAAGAGTTGATCTTTACAGACTCTACCAAACTCCTCCGCCAATTTTGAGTCTAAACACTTGAAATTTTAAATGTATGTTACCTGAACTTGAGTCAAACCTTTTAATATATATATATATATATATATATATATATATATATATATATATATATATATATATATATATGCACATAAAGTTATGAACAGTACATGAGGCCCGGGTAAAGCCGGTCTGAACTGCTAGTAAAAATGAAAGATAGAATTAGAAAAGAATAACAAGAAGAACAAGGAAACTCCTAGAAACTAAACTATATAGTAGGAACCTAATAAAAAATATGAACTCATAGACAGTATCACTAGTAAGATACACTGGACCATTCATAGGCTGAAGAAGAACTCAGGCATCTCATCCAGATAAAATCAGGAAACTTATGACCATGCACAATGCACTACACACAAAGAATGATGCTGACTGACCGACTCTATGTAAAAAGGAAAAATGGAGGAAGAGAATTGATTTGTATAGAAAACTGTGCGTGAATGCTAGAAAAAATGTACTAGAAACATACATAATGCAGAAAGGCTAATCATTGCAGTAGGAAACACTGCAAAATTTGAATAAGACAGAGAACAGAGAGGCAAGAAAAATGGGAAGAAGCAGCTGCACGGATGATTCATAAGGATGACAAAAGATGAGACCCTTGAAAACACTTGGACATGGCTACGAAAAGGACAACTAAACAGAGAAACTGAATCCCTAATAACAGCTGCACAAGATAACGCGATTAGAACCAACTATATTAAAGCAAAGATCGACAAGACCTTAGTGAAAATGTCACTTGCTTGGGTGTGAACGAAAGTAAAAATAATTTTTTGTAAATATATATATATATCAGTTTTATTGTCAAAATGTTAACATGACCCGTTTAAATGCTAAACAGTAGTTTTTGTTTTGTTTTGTTTCGTTTTTTGTCTCACCTAAAAGTGTTTGCTTTTTTTTTCCTTCCTAAACTTGTTGCATTACTGTAGTAACCTTGCAAACCGGTAATAATCAAGACAAGCACAGTGGTATAGTAAACAAAAAAAAAAAAGGAAAAGTGTGTTAACAAAAACATGTTACCGAAGTACATGGCATGATGCTAGGGCAATAACTGCCACAAATCGCTATCCAACAATTTGTTAAATGTACCTACATTTATAGTCTCTGGGTAAGTTCATTATTCCAGAAATACGAGGGGCATGATAATGCATCCTATTTTTTATTCCACCGAAATGGATTAGAGAGGATTGCAAATTACATTGTTATGATGACTGAACTTATGCATTCGTGACCTGAAACTTTCATTTCTCTATTGCAAATATTGACAGTATGAGACTCTAAGAAAGCAACTTCTGCCAAGAACGTCCACAGAAGTAGAGATATGCCATTAAATTCCTTGCAAAAGTTTATTAAGGAATAAATTCTGGAGCACAAAACTCGTCTTAATGGTATCACTCCCGACTTCATAGCTCTTCAACTTCAAGTAGAAAGCTTTATTTTTGGAACGACCCTCGTAGGTATACCAGCTTACCTCATAACAATTAGCAAGGCTTTCACAGTTTAGTATACAGTAGGGAAATGTTCTCACCTTTCCTTTTGAAGTGAGTTTGGCAGCCTTTGCGGGACTTGAACTCAGCTTGCCAGGTTGAGAAACCATGCAAATACTAACGAACCTCTTTTCACCGAATTGCAGTACTCATTTATTTATTTATTCTAATTGAACAAATGTATAAAGTGAGATTTTAGCCGCCTCCACAAATGTCAAAATTGGTCCTTCCCTGCATGAAAGCTTCTTCTGATATTCTTCATACCTTCTTCAAACCAAACATGATGACGTCATGTCAACAGTGTGACAATAAATAACCATAGAATAATATAATCAGAGCCGTGCTTAGGGTACCTGCAGACCGCGCAATTGCGGGGACGGGGAGGGGGCAAGATCTCTAGGGCCGCAAGCTCCTTGGCTCGGCAGATCTATTGGAATGAAAAAAAAAATAAGAAAATAATCATTAGGATAGTGACGCGCGAGCCCGCATCAGCCATAATGCGTGAAAGAGGAACCCCACCCTCTTTCATTTTTTAATCACTGAGTGAGTAGACAGACGACCGTTAATTTAAAACGACAGTTTAACCTCGACCGGAAACAGCCGGTACTAGGTACGGTACTAGGTACGTGCAAAATGAATGGCCGATGCTCAAAACGTACAAACATTTTGACCCCCCCCCCCCCACTTTACTTAAATATTCACCAAAAATCAGCAAATTAACGAATTTTAATGAAATCTTCAGTATTTATCAAATAATGATCACGGAATATAATGAACCCATTATTTTTAATTGAACCTTAGTGAAAATGTATTATTTTGTTTAACCAAAAAACACCTTTACTAAAGTTATGGCTTTCAATAGTAAAAAAAAAAAAAAATGAATGTATTTATTTTTAATTATTTTATGAAAATAAAGCATCGTAAATTAGTTTTATTCAGAAACATTACGAAAAAGCCCATAAAGTGCGTATTAATGAATTCGATATAACTCGAAGAAAAATTAATTTCTCAAACTACCGATATTTACATTGAATTAAGCATTATTTATTTAATATTGTCACACAAAAAAAAATTATAATTGCAAAAAAATTTCTACTTTCTTTTTAGATTACATGTTTCGCGTAATTTTTATGTGTAAGATTCTAATGTTTTCCTTGCTTGAATAAACATGAAATTTTCAGCATAACATAATTTTTATATAATCTTGAAAAATATTTTTTTTTAATTTAAAAGCAGGAACACAGGAAAATAATTAAATTTTAAAATGGTACAAATTATACAAACGGTCAAGATAGGAATGTACAGATGCACAGCTGGGAGGAGGTTGGGGAAACCAGCACTCTCTACCTCCCTTCGTCATTTTCAGATAGCCTTTTGACTTTCTGACATTTTGGGCTTCCTTAGAATCCACACGTAGACGACTTCATTTTGTTAAACGAAGCTAGAATGTCTCCCTTTTAGGAGCTAATTAAGCTATATATTTTTTTTGTACAAACAAGGTGTTGTTTTTTTATTTAATTCAATATCTTAGGACTTTACCTCACTAATTATCTTTGAAATAGCCCTATAAAACTAATATTTATCTTTCAAAGGATTTTTACAATGAATTTATTTAATTTCAAAATTTAGCTGAACTTGTCAATTTCTGAATGTCGCCGTGAAAACATTTTTGTTTATAATTTTTGTTTTCACGTGCACAAATATTTTTTCCTTTTGGAAATTAACTTTAAGTTTTAATCTTTCAAATACAATCAATAAATACTCGGAAACTTACAAAAATTTTATGATGAATCGGCTTTCAAAACTATGTCTTTTTTTTTTTTACATGGGGGTCACAACTTATCAAGGCCTGAAGGCCACTCAGGGATAAGGGTTATTGCGTGTACAGTAATCAATGAGATAGTGTTGTAGTAATCATTAGCGTTGGGGGGTTTGATAGAGTGTCTTATTTAAGGAGGCGGTTTGTCAGGAGTTTGTTTATGTTGGACTTGAAGACGTCCAAGTTGTAGTTAGGTGGGAAACAGGCAAGCGGCAGAGAGTTCCCCTGGCGTGCGGTTCTAAGAAAGAAGCTTTGCTCATGGAATCTACATTTGGATTTAGGCACAGATGAAGAGTGGGGAAAATTATTGACAGTAGTTTCAGCTAGACGGGTGTTTCTCATGAAAGATTGGCGAGGGGGGACGAGGGATTGGAGCTCAAACGAGCACCTGCCATGGAAATAACGATAAAACAAAGACAGGCTTGCAGCGTCTCTTCTATGGGAGAGAGGTTGCAGGAAGAGAAAAGGGCATCCCCCACGAAGTCTATTTTGTACTCTGTCAAGGCAGGATAGGCTGTTTTTAGCAGCTCCTGCCCAGATGTGGCAGCAGTACTCCATCCTTGGACGTACTTGGCTTTTATACAGATAGAGAATTGCATCAGTAGTGAGATATCTTCTGGAGCGGTAGAAGAATCCCACCATTTTCCCAGCGTCCCTGGCAACAGATTTGATGTACGTGTTCCATTTCAGATCAGGAGTAAAGGTCAAACCCAGAAGCTTGTCAAAACATGGAGCCTCTTCAAGATGAGAGCCATCCATTTCAATTGATGCCAGATGGGGATTAGAGTGTTGATGATGGAAAGATAGAAGCTTGGTTTTAGATGCATCAAAAGTGACCAGCCACCTCTTCCCCCATTGTACCATGTGCTCGAGATCAGAGGAGAGAGAATTAGAGAGAACTTTGTCATTTACAGCCTTTGATGTGTTGCCATAGATGGTCGTGTCATCAGCATAGATGTCAACGAATGATTTAAGTATGTGTTTTGGGAGATCATTGATGTAGATCAGGAAGAGAGTTGGGCCCAGGATGGACCCCTGGGGGACTCCAGCATTAATACTGTGGGCCTCTGATTTCTGCCCATCAACCACTAGTCTTATGAACCTATCAGAGAGAAATGATTTAATGATTGAGAAAACATTTCCAGTAATACCGTAGCTGGAAATCTTGTGAAGTAGGCCCTTATGCCATACCTTATCGAAGGCCTTCGATATGTCAAGAGCAATTGCCCTGGAAAGGAAACCTTTGTCAAGAGATTCACTAATCCTGTGTGATACAACCGTTAGCACATCTGCTGTAGATCTTGCAGAGCGAAAACCATTTTGCATGTCATTAAGAAGGTTGTTTCTGTTGAGGTGGTTGACTACTTCTTTATTTAATATGGATTCCAACAACTTACTCATGACACACAGAAGACGTATTGGTCTGTAGTGAGAGGGAGGTGACTTTTCAGCTGAATTCTTAAATACAGGGCATACTGATGAGGTTTTCCAGGGTGTTGGAAAACACTTCTCCTTAAGGCAACGCTTAAACAGTTTTGTAAATATGGGGGCAAATTCTGGTTGGAGCTTTTTCAGCACTATAACTGGAATGCCATCAGGGCCAGTTGCTTCATTGGAATCAAGGTTCTTGATTAGCTTGGCGACCTCATGCACAGATATTTGTATGTTGCATAGCGTGTTGTCTGTTATAGGAGGAAATACAGGGAGTTGATGGTCATTGTCGCATAGGGTAGAATTAGCTGCAAAGTTCTTGGCAAATAGTCTGACCTTGTCTGATGCTGACGAGATGACCTCAGGTCCATTGATGATAGGTTAGATAGAACGCACGCTTCTGTTCAAGATCCTGTTTGCTATTTGCCAAAACTGGTGGGAACCAAGCCGCTGCTCAGCTACTTTGGATTTAACAGACTGAGCATATAGCTCTCTTGCATGTTTTATTACTCTTTTACAGTGGTTGCTGGCAATCCTGAAAGCAGCTTTAGTCTCAGTACATCTATTACGTTGGTAGCTATGGAAAAAGTGATTTCTGTGCGTGATGGCAGCAGCACATTCAGGGGAGAACCATGGCTGGCTGTTAGGTTTTTGTTGGAATTTTTTGGATGGTATGAATCGGTCTATGTTGAGGATTAACTATTCGGTCAGGTCTGATACTATAGAGGACACATCCGTTTTAAACATGGAATGCGAGGTCGGTCAGATATGAATGTATGGAAGCTATCCCAGTCAGCCATAGAGTATCGATATACAGTACGGTTGCGAGGTACGTCTGAAGACTTATTACATTTCATTTTATCTTAACTGCTACAACAGAGTGGTCAGAGGATCCCAGAGGAGGTAGAACGGAACATGAACACAGCTCAGGGGAAGTTGTGAGGAAAAGGTCTAGAAGACTTGCATATTGACCGGGTGTATTGGGCACACGGGTGGGTTCGTGAACAATCTGAGTGAGGTCATAGGCAATGGCAAAATCATGACATAACCTCCCCTCGTCATCGGTTTTATTTGAGTGGGTCAGCCATTCCACATTATAGACATTGAAGTAACCGCAAATGTGAATGTTAGCCGAAGGATGAGCAGACAGGATGTGGTCAATTTTCTCAGATATGCTCTTAAAGATAGTAATCCAACTGTTATGGGGGCGATAGAGGGTAAATATAAATGCAGTGGTAAGCAAGTGCAAGCCGAAAGCACATATAAGTTAAATTAGGGTCTTCTCTGGAGATATCCCTACCACATGGAAAGCCATCTTTGATGTAGGCACATATTCCATGCCCATGACGATCTTGGGGGTCAGATTTAGATGTTAAGTTGGAGTATCCTTTAATTATGAATTCGTCTTGAGAAGTGGTTGGCCCTATGTCAGTTTCACTTAGAAAGAATATGTCCGGTTTCGTCTCTTGTAATTGTGTTTCAACCTCTGGAAGGTTGGAACGTAGACCCCTGATGTTGGAGAAGGAGACCTGGTAGTAGGGGTCTACGTTGATTGATGGGGTTCTAGGTTTATTCGTGTTTCTTTTTTGGAGATTTGTCATGATTGAGGTTTTGGGGTTTGTGGAGCAGGTCGGTAGACTTGGTTGGAGCAGGACAGAGAGGGAAAATAAGAGAGAAAAAGACAAGAAATTTTTTTTTTTTTGTGGCACTTGATAAGGTAAAGCCGTAACAATTACCCACTAGTATGGCATCGAGAGGCCCTACCAGAAACTACTGTATGGTCCAGAATCCATTCACCAAATGGCAATATAGCAGCCCCGGTACTTTGCACCTGCTGATAGGACAGCCTCCTTAGTGGTTAATCCAAGGTTTGGGTCCCTGACTATCAGGCGGGTAACGTCAGCCCAGATGAAACGTTTACCTCCAGCACCCTTACTAGTGACATGACCACAAGGATAGACATAGAAACAGAAATTTTCTGACATCTCAGGCTACTCTTTACAAAGTACTACCGACCTAGAAAGCAGCTTTTTCTTCACCCTTTGTCAAAAAAATCCCTCATTGAAAATGGGGGCTAAAGGACAAAAAAGGAGAAGCGAGAGTTACTGGAGCTACCGATAACACATTCACATGCATTGTCTTCTCTCCATTGAAAAAAAAAAAGATAATAAAATGAATAAACTAAACTAAAAAATAAAATAAAATAATAAAAAAAAAAGGTGAGAAGGACTTATTAATATCTACTTAGTATAAGTCCGTTACCCCATTCCCGGCTTAGGATAGTACTTAAAGATGGTCTCCCCCTCCCATGTTAATGCATGGATACTTTTTGTCTTTATCTAGGTCGAGATGGGATGTTAAACTATTCCAGCTCCACCCCATAATAAATATGCTATAATGGAACTTTTATCAAATTGAAAAAAAAAAAGCTGGTTAAGAAGTAATACCTTTAGGGTTTTGTATTAACTTTAGCTAGAAGTATAGTATTTTTGACAAAAAAAAACATATTTTTTCCGACATTATTGCTCGTACCTACCAGACATGAATCAATTCCACACAACCATCCCTATCACACCCCTTAATCTTGCTGAAAGAAAAATAATGAAACATATTCAAAAGAAATTGGTTTGAACGCAAACACGCCAAACACGTGAGGGCAAAAATATTAAAAGGTGTTGGAGAGGCCGATATTGATTGGGAAAAACTTGAAAGAGAGATTATCAATTTTGTTAACCTCATGGACAGTAAAAAGTTTATTACATTTTCCTCTATTGAGAGTGTAAATTATATAATGAAACGTGCACTTGTTGATTTATATCCAAACATTGCTGTTGCACTCAGAATCGTAACCATATTACCAGTTACAGTGGCATCCTGTGAGCGCAATTTATCTAAATTGAAACTAATTAAAACTTTCTTTGGGACTCCCAGTCTCAGGAAAGATTGGCTGGCTTATCGGTTATAAAGCATTAAACATGAACTAAATTGAGAAATTGTCACAGAGAATTTAGTACAGCAGTTTGCCACATAGAAAGCCAGAAAAGTTAAATTTTAATTATAAGGTTGCCAGGAACACATATTTTCTTCAATTCTATTTTCATTTTTGGTAAAATCTGTTTATTTATTTATTTTTATTTTTTTCGACTAAAGCTTTTTTTTTTTTCGACTAAAGCTTTCCTCCAACTGTATTTTTTGGTTCAGCATGCACAAATTTTTTGTGTGATTGAAAACCTATTTTAATACCATTTTGAAGGAATTTTCATCGAAAGGGCGTTTTTTTACATATGCATATTCTTGTAAATATTTTCACAGACTTTTTTTTAATAGTATTCCATTAATTGTTGATATAAGTACTCACACGGATTTCAGTACACAACACACATACAAATAACATAAAAAATAAAGTATAAAAATATTTTATCTGACTTTTTTATTTACCATTGCAGAGAACATCAATTAACACGCACCTAAAAGACATTTGCCTGTTTATTATTTACCATCCAAGTGATTTCTATGTTTAACTTTAATAACTGATGAAATTATCTTTATTTGAATCGACATATTTGTTTTGAGTAGTTTTCATTTATTTTTCCTATCTTCCCGTCGGTGATACATTTGCAGTGACCAGCTAAATCAAGTCGCTCGTCACGTAATCAGAAGAATCTATTTGGCCGGAATTTATTCATTTCAGGAACAATTTGATTCTGCCACCGTTCACCCACGCAGTTCTCTCAACGTGTAAAAACACAGCTGTAGTACGTCACTTTTACACACAAATCCATGGGACTATATTTTTACCCATTCGCGTATGTAGACAGTAAATGGATTGGAACGTCCTAGAAAGTCGATATAAAAGCTACAGCGCGCCAAAAACCAAAACCGCCTCAACAATGTTTCCAGACAGCTTTTCGCAGGCTATTTCGCCACTGCTCAACATGTGGAACTCCGTCATAGGACGTAAAAAAAAAAAAAATACACTGCTAAGAATGTCAAATTCAAACTACAAACGGACAAGTTTACTTTTAAAAATTGTAGGAGATTGAGAGCCGAAACGAACTGAAATGGCTATTAAAATAGTTAGGAAATACCAAAAAAGTAGCTAAAACTTGGGAAAACATTCATAATGTATAGCTTCAAAATACCAAATCTGCGATTTCTTCAGTGTTTTTCTCGTGATCACGGGATATATGCGTTCTGAGAGTGTTATTTTGTTTGAAGTACCCCTTATTGTGAATTCAGTATGTTGAGGTAGGAGACAAGTTGTATTTTTGGCTAGAGGTGGGGCGGGTGCAACGTTGCTAAGCACAACGCTGTATACATTGTTGCGGGGCCGTTCGTCCGGAGACAATCGACCCAACAACTAACAAGGTAGACACGGGTAGAAAAACGGGGAATAGGCAAAGAAGAATGACAGACACAGGATGTTCGTTCAAACGACGAAAGATCGCCTTTTTACAATGGCCCCGCAACAATATTAGTGGCCTGGCAAGGCCACAGGCTAGACAACCAAGCTAAAAACCCAAGACAAAATTCATCTCAAAGCAGCAAAACTGAAGCTGTAAAAATAGTTAGGAAATACCAAAAGGTAGCTAAAAGGTGGGGAAAGCATTCGTAATGTATAGCTTCAAAACACCAATTCTTCGATTTCTTCAGTTTTTTTCTCGTGATCACGGAATATTGTTACATGATAAGGGCTGTCCCCTTTTCATGTAAGTATAAAAATAGAGAGATTTAGTTAAAATGAAAATGAAATAGCAATAGACGAAATTCGAACCTCGTAATTTAAGTTTAGAAATAGATTACGTGTGAGAATTAGAAAAAGGAATGTAAAACAAACGATCGTTTAGAATAGAGATAAAATAGTTTTCGAAAAGAATGTGCACTGTCAATTTTGTTATGAAAATTCAATTGAAAGAATGCAGCTACAAGATAATTTAATAAACATGTTTTTAACATATTGGAAATATAGGTCACTGAGTATAGGTTAAAATTCCTTTTGTAAAAAAAGGAAAAGTTTTGGACACGTATGTCCAGAACACGTGTGTATAACGTCATGGAGAATAGAAAGTTCTAGAGATAGTTAGAAAAACTTTAGAGAAAAGAAAGGAAAAACTGGGAGAAACTCAGAGAGAGTCTGAGGATTCGAACGTCTAGAAGCGAGACGGTCACTTTGAAACTTATTATGTGAAGCTTTGAATTCTTGATGAGAAAACCACGGCCAGTCGTGAGAAGAAATAAAACCATCATGTGTTTTTGTAGACGTCGTCTTTGTGTTGTGATTCTGCCGAAAAGGTAAAGTGAAAATTGTATTATATGTTTGTATATCGTGTTATAAAATGCCTTGACATCTACATCTCATATCTACACTAAGACTGTCTGAACACTATCTCCTCACTCAAAGAGCTTCTCATTCAACACTTCTAAGTAACGAACATTTTTTCACATATATGAATCGTCATAAAACGAACAATCTCTGAGTCTGACAACATCCCTCTTAATAAAAGACTCTCTCTCCAAGACACAACGACAAACTCTCTCTAAGACTCTCTTTTAATGAAACCCCTATATAACAATATCTGTGTTCCGAGAGTATGTTATTTTGTTTGAAGTACCACTTATTGTGAGTTCAGTATGTTAGTGGGGGGGGAGCGCAAGTTGTATCTTGTGGGTAGAGAGGGGGGCAACGTTTCTAAGCACGGCACTGATCATAACCTTAAATTAAGTCGAATGCAACACATAAAAGGAGTTTATTCCAAGGAGAGCGATTATCAGGAATTGTATAAAAGAACTTTAGATTTTAAAAGAATGCGGCACACACAGGTTTCTTATTGCTGTCACATCATATATATATATTTTACTAATCTATAGATAACTGTTGAGTTTGCTAATGAACACACTATTTTGATAATTTTTACGATTCCCAATGTTTACTGCTCCCACACATAAAGGAGAAGATAATAAGAGATACTACACAGACATCCCCCTTAAAAGGACGACATCTTACCTACAGAACATATACTAGACTATCTGATCTTCTCCTTTCAATGAGGAGGTAATGAATAGGATGAGGATCTCACCGCAACAGAACTGATACTAAAACTACACTACCTCCCCACAAAAAAAGGAGGAGATAATTCTCAGGAATGATCTGATGGCAAACGAACAGATACCATACTACCCAACCATTGAACTGAGCATTAAGAGATAGTACAGGGTGGGGC
Source organism: Euprymna scolopes (assembly GCF_053919585.1). Classification (NCBI taxonomy): domain Eukaryota; kingdom Metazoa; phylum Mollusca; class Cephalopoda; order Sepiida; family Sepiolidae; genus Euprymna; species Euprymna scolopes. The sequence continues at coordinate 95,649,371 of NC_136482.1, read as the reverse complement.
AGAACAACTTGCTTATTTAAAATAATTTGGATATTCCAAATAAGCAAGTTGCTCTACCCCACCTTGGACAATGGAACATTAATTGAAAAAATAGTATAGATTCGGCTCCAGACAGATAGATTGTGCCGAGAAATCATAACAGTTTGAACAATGTAGTCTAGTCAAGTACAGACTTGTATCAAGAAATTGCCACAACTAAATACGATGCATAACAGTTTGAACAACATACACCTTCTTTATGTCAAATAAGCATTACCTAAAACTACTTATGGTAGAAAATACACACACACAAACTGTTCATACTTACACATTAGCAAAAGCTTAATATGTCCTGTGAGTAGGACTAGTTAAGTGGGTGTGCATTTTCTCCTACGGGTTGGTTTAGGTAGTGCTTACTTGACGTGGAGAGTGTGTACATTGTTCGAATTGTTGTGCATCATATTTTGTTGTGATCATATGATTACAATTTCTTCATACAGGTCTGAATCGAACTGCTTAAATGTTGTTATATAATGTAAGGATCAGCTCCCATGGGTTAGCGCAAAATTTTACTGCTTTCTTTTGGTGAAGATATGTTTAACTCTTTTCACTGTCTGAAAATAATACATTTTTTTTTCTTTCTATTTATTTTATTTGAATTTGGAGCCGCTTTTTGTACTAAAATATTCAAGTTCCTTTTTTATTAACATTTTCCTCACATCTGCACAAAACAATGAGCAATTCATAGCTTCTCTGGTAGATGGAAATATTTGCATAAAAAATAAGGCGAGGGTTAGTCTAGACCGGGGGTCTCCAAACAACGGCTCAAGGGCAAAATCTGGCCCGCCAGAGCTCTTCTAGAAAAACGTAAAAATATTCAGGAAAAATTTATAAAATGGAAATGTGTGAAAATATTGTGATCATTTTTCTTTTTATGCAGAAAATGATTTTAAAAATGAGGGTTTGGAAAAGCAGTTTCACTAAAAAGCAAAGCTAATGAGCAAAAACCTTATAAAACACGTCCAAGTCATTTTTTTTTTTGTTTTGGCCGACGTGGCTCTAAAAAGTCAGCAATACCCCCTCCTCCGTTTGAAAAGTTTGGAGACCCCTGGTCTAGAGACAAAGTTGACTTATACTCAAATATAAGCGATAACTGATAAACGATCTCCAGTTGATGGAGTGCAGTTTTGGTTAAATCTACCTTTTAATTGTTTCTAATTACATCTTTGTTTTTGGGGGTTTTTATGAATTGCAATGTGCCAACTGATATTGCGGTGCTAACGTTAATCAAGGTTTTAGAGATTCCAAACTAGATTGCTATTCTTGCATTCATTTATTCGATATGCAAATGCCAAGATAAATTTAAAGGATGCACCCCTACAAAGCAAAGTTATGAACTCATGTGAGTGGAGTATTCCTTTTTATTTTTATAATCGATATAATTCAATCGATTAGACTTTGTAACAAGCTGGTTTGTCTATTCATAGTGATCTCACTGCACAAGAATTTTTTTTTTCAAAAACGCACGCATATTGTTTTGCCAACAAATGAGAAAGTACTCTAAACATGATACCACATCAGCAAATTAGTATTTACCTCCATCCCACTGTGTGAACTTGTAACCATAAGATCTGTACGTGAGGAATTGAAAAGCCAGCATCAAAAAAAAAAAAAAAAAAATAGAACACTCTGATCTTCAAAAAACTTGTCTGAATGATTACGTCGGTAGGGGTGCCTCAGCCATTTTTAGCAATAAATTAACCTTTTCTCAAAGAGAAGAGGTAAAGTCTGTGACGGTGCACCGTCTAGAATTGCACAGAATCTGGCAGAAAGAAAGTCATCAATGCCAAATGGCATATACTCAGTTGGACTGATTCTGTTATGATGCTTCCCGAACGCTGGCTGCTGACTTTATCCAGGTAAGATACTTTGGCAACCCTCTTGAGCCTGTCATTATTGATTTGATTGTGATGAGTGCCATCTGCTGAATCGCATTAGCCTCAAGTGGGGGTGGAGGAATTCTCTTTTACAAACTTTATTGAATATTTCTGTTCAGTTTTGGGGTTTATCATTTTCACCCAGCACTCTCCTAATAGCTTCATTTCTGCCCCATTGCACATGACAAGAGTCTTATTTGAGTGTTGAAGTGTTTTTTCCCCTCACATGCTTCTCATTCAATATGTTGACCGATGTTCCACTATCAAACTAAAAAAAACAATTGGCTTTCCTTTCATCATCATCTTCACCTTTATTGCATCTCTAGTTTAACGAAACTTATTTTTTCTTTTGTTGCGACCATGTCTATATGTCCTTAGTCCAAACAACTACTATTGTAATCTTGTTGTGTTTCGACTGTATGGATATTCTTTTTTTTCAGATCTGCCTTTAATAGCAAAGTGGTTCTTCCCATTGCATTAAAAGCATGTCTTTCCAAATGCAGGACATAATTCTCTGCTCGGTTCATGTCGCAACGTACATGCCCTACACTCCCTGTCACTTTGTGCCGATGTTTCTTTCCTCGTTTTACAATGAACTCTGTTCACTCCTTCGAGTTTCAGGACTTTGGACTATAGCGTAGCGTTTTCTGACAGCTATGCATTTTTGTAAATTTAACTCTCATTTTCAGTAATTCCGCGTGTTTATAGAGATTTGTTTATAGTACTCCAAGAATTATTTAATCTCGTATTATCGATGAGACGCAACTGTCACAAAATTACATTTTTTATCAACGTAAGAAGCGACGTAATAAATGCTTCAACAGTTTCTGATTCACCCTGCTTCCTTGTATGGAAGATGTAACGTTCACATGTTTCGTTTGTTTCCCTTATAGCGTATATATTGAACGCCTGAAATATTTGTTGAAACAGTTTATGGTTGTAAAAAAAAGTGCCGAAAATAGGCTCTGGATGATGGATGACCCCCTTAATGTGCGACCTTAAGAGCACATGTCATATAGCCTACTACACAACTCAGGTGATTACCTTTCCAACGAACCTTCATTTGTTAAATTCGGATCAAAAGTCGCTAAAATTTGGAACTTATAAAATTGCCAAAAACAGTGGTATATCTATCTATCTATCTATCTATCTATCTATCTATCTATACTGGTAGCCAAATTGAATATTGAAATGCTCATATCTTTGGTTCTATGGGACGAAACTACATGAAAAATTGTTTTTTGAAGGTTACAATATTATTCTATGGTTAAAATTCTATGACAATTGGTAAAAAAGAACCTATATTGTAAAACCAATAAAATATGCCCAAGTTTACCTACATTTCTATATATAGTGCTCTGCCCTGCCAGCCAGCTTCAGTTTTACTGCTTCAGTTGTCTCCCTTGTGGCCTTACCAAGCCACAAATAAATAAATATATATATATATATATATATATATAAGTTACTTTGTGTGTGTGTGTGTGTGTGTGTGTGTGTGTGTGTGTGTGTGTGTGTGTGTGTGTGTGTGTGTGTGTGAGAGAGAGAGTTCCCTGGGCCGATTTTTTTTAATTTCACACAAATGTACTTTATGTGTCTGCGAATGTTCTTAGATAGGTTTTGTATTGGAATGTCTCCGATAATCATCAAAAATCGATAATTGAAAAAATCCGATTAAAGAAGGAATAGTCCTACTTTGACAAAAACATCATAGGTGCATTTGAGAAGTTTTATCACCCAACGGCCCGACATATAAAATCAACAGTAGGGTCTCTGATAAGATTGAGGCGCGTTCGAAATGAATGTTTCCGTTTGGAGCATAACTGAACCACGATACTTGACTCTTGCATTTTAAACCTTAATTCAGCCTATTATATAAAAATGTAATAACAGTGTGGAGAGTTACAGCAATAAGCGCCCATGGTTGGCTGTAGAGAAGCACTGCCGCTCGAACCTGTAACCCGTCCGATACAAAAAAAATAATATGAAAATAAGAAGATAAATGTAAATTTAGGCGTTATCGAGGTTCGAGTTGGCAGCATAAAAAGACGTGGAATGGGGGGGGGGTCCGTGACAAAGGCATTATCTCGTTCACGTGAAGTTGTTATCAGTTGAGAAGAAGAAGAAGAAGAAGAAGAAGAAGAAAGATAACATTTAATGCTCCTAAGACTAAACTGCTCTCCTTTAACAATTACAAGACGCCTCTCTAACCACCGATATCCATGACAAATAACTCCCTATCTGAGACTTTTTCTTTGAAACTTCTCAGCTTAACATTCACAGGAAATATGGACTGGAACAAATACATTGCGGACATTGCGAAGGCTGCTGCAAGGAAGGTGGGATTCCTCTATCGTGCTAGAAAACTACTCACATCTGACAGTATCTTGTACTTTAACAAGGCCACCATTCGTCCATGTATGGAGTATTGCTGCCACATCTGGGCTGGTACATCTACCACTAGTCTCTCCCACTTGGATAGAGCCCTAAAAAGGGTTTTCAATCTAATGTCCCAATTTTTTAACTAGGCTCCAACCCCTGTTTCATCACCGCAATGTTGCAAGTATTTTAATGGAATTGCTCTGATGAACTCATTGAACTTGTGCCCCCCTTGACGTACATATCCCCGACAAACCTGCTTAGCAACAAAATCATACCCCTTCACTGTTGAGGTCTCTAAATACCAAAAAGCTTTCTACTCTAATAACTTCTTCCCTCAAACAGCTAGACTTTGGAACTTCCTTCCTGCTGCCTGCTTCCCTGACTGTACTGATATGCAGAAGTTCAAATGTAACGTAAACTAGCATCTTGTTAATCTTTCTTAAGCATGGTTCCAATTTCTAGCAAGTGGCAAGATATGCCTTGTTTGGGGGTGAAGGCATGTAAAATAAAAAGAAAAGAAGAGAAAAGAAGAAGAATATGACGGCTGCTTGGGTGAAGAAACTGGTGAAGAGTGTTATTTTTTCCCCTAAATACTGTCGTGCGAAAGGAAGGAAAAGACACGTGACATGAAGCAGATGAAGATGCTGGAAAAGAAAGGAAGAAGATGAAGAAGACACTGATAAATAAGAGGAGGAAGAAGAAGAAGAAGCTGAAAAGGCTAAAGAAAAAGTAGATGAAGATGTTACTGAAAAAGAAGTAAGAACATATATATATATACATATATATATATATATATATATATATATATATATATATATATACACACACACACAGAAAGAGAGAGAGAGAGAGAGAGAGAGAAGGAAGGAGATTGAGAGATTATTTGGCCTTCTAATTTATTGGTAAACAAGGTAAACAGTAATAAGAGTCAGTGCTTAAAAAAAGCAATATCTGTACACAGTCTTGATTTATGAATAAGCTATATCACCCAGAGGCACCCCCAAGTATTATTGTGGGGATCTTTACCTCAGAGAAGTATGGTTTTGTTGATCAACTGTGTTTATACCAAAGTAAAATGAATATGTATACCATGATAACAACTTGCAGTCAAGTAATTGGGGGTGAGGGGTTGGTTTATTGGGTGATTGGTTCCCTTTTGCTCTGAGTGAAAATGGACAATCTTTGAGCCATTGTCTGCATGATGACTAATCCATAGTTAAGCAATACTTTCACTATATGTAACCACATTTCTCCTGGTTCACAATAACATGAGACCAGTGATTAGCAGAAATCTCTGGAAGCAACACTGGAATTAGCAGTAGGAATTTAGTTTCCTTTATCCTAGACTTGTTGCCCTACCGAGGCTTCAAAGTGTAATCAATGCTATTATTTCACCCACACTTAGAAGTGACGGATCCATTCCTTTCTCAATTATATTTTAAAAAAAGTGACTTCACAACCCAAATGGGACTTGAACATAGCATGTCATAGTCCACAGTCTACATGGGTAACCAATCTATATTTTTTTAATGAAAATTACTTCAGACAAGGCATGAAGCCACTTGATATAAAGAGCTAAAAAAAACTATTTCAAGATCATAACTAAGCCATAAAATGTTAGGTGGGTGGATTCTGAACCAGAAAACAACAATTATTCCCCCTTTGTCAGAAACAGGAACTCTGAAGTACAAAATAAGGGAAGCGAAAATCGATCCATATTTTTTTTCACAATTTTTTCTCATTATATATATATATATATATATATATATATATATAGTGGCAACAGCCAAGTTTGATTATTAGTTTCAAGATTACTAACCAGTGGAGCATTATCATTGTCGATCAAGGAAAAAATCTACCAAGCATGTGTATGCAGTGTGAAGAGGTATAGAAACGAAATCTGGCTAGTGAGAATTGCGGATATGCATGGAGAGAAATGACCAGTTGAGGTAGTAGGATCAGTTCACAGGGGGAAGCCAATGAAAACATGGGAGGAAGTGATAAGGGTGAACTTGAAAAGAAAGATGTTGCATAGGGGACATTCATATTTACTAGAGACGGTAGACATGCATATTGATGAGGGGGAGAAGAGAGAGGAGAACGACATTTATACATTTTACCGTCTGTGGTTCTTATAACATATATAGACGAGAGTAGGGTTATCAGTTCTTATGACACAGGAGGGGACAGTCATTACTTAGATGGAGAGGGGGACACATTACTTAGATGAGTTATACACAATGTTCATTATAACGATGAGGGAGACAAAGTTCATTAAGATGAGACGACACAAAGTTCATATTAACGATTATTTCACATTACCTTCAATTTTGTAGGATCGATGACACGAAGATGCAGTTACAAAATATGATGTGTTCTTTTATTACATTCGACCAGTCACAATGATGACATCCAGGAATTCAAAGTCGACTATATGATTAAAACTTTCTAACCCTTCGCTTCCAAAGGGGAACCCTCTTCTGACCAATGTCAGCTCTGTCTCCCATCTTCCTAATCTCACTCAAACTAGCAAACTATACTGAGAATTAATTTTCTGCTATGACGTCATGTATGGCTTCAAACATGTGCCACACACACGTGGGAAACTTACATGGGTTAAACATGCATGGTTCGCACATGTCCAAACCATTTCTGCAGAGAAAGAATTCTTCTAATCTATTTTTCGACATATTTAAATTTGCTATTGTTCGTTCTTCTAATGGCCTTATTTTAATTCAGTTTTCATAAAAAAGAATTGAACAATCAAAATTCCTTTTACTCAAATATATCTGCTATTTTATATTAAATTGAACAATGCGAAATTCTAAATTCTATTTCTGACTCTATTTCTGAACCTATTTCTTACAAGGTTCGAATCTCGGTCTATCTAATCTCATTTTTACTTATTTAATGTTTTTCTTACTTACAAGAAAAGGGGACTTTTCTTATAACAAAGAGGAATAAATAAAGACCTGGCCAGCGATAGGCTAGTTTGGAAGTCAATTTCTAAAAGACACCCAACGCATGCCAGCAGGTAAAACGGGTATTAAACTGATGATGATGATGATGATGATGATGATGATGATGATGATGATGATGATGATGATGATTTATATTATTTTATAATTTATATTTTTCATTAATTACGTGTATATTTAACAGAAAATTTTGTGTTTTTATTTATTTAATTTGTGATCATTTGAAAATTCACAAACTGTTACAGCCTGAAATGTTGATCAAAAGGAAATATGATTTTTTACAGATGTTTTTTTTTTCCTTCATTAAATTGATTGACCTATTTCTTTTATTAGATAATTACATTTCATGTTGGATATTTTCATGATTAACTTTCTAATCTATGGATGACATCAACAGGTATTTGTTTTTATTTGATGTAAAGACTCTTCCTTCACAAGACACAAGTCATCAATTGATTTTTCAGAAAAAAAAAAAAAAGAAAAGAAAAGGTTGTGTTTCCAAGAAAAAAAAATTGAATATCTCCTTTAATGAACATTTCGCCACCGGTAAGTTTATTTATTTAAAGGAATCTTTCACCTGCTTGAAATTTGTCTATGCCCTCAAAGGAATTGCTAGCCTTACGCATTTCCGAAGAACTTTTTTTATTTTAAAAGACATTTGCTTCGTATTGAGTAAAGAATTATTAAACACGGAGCTTTTCAGGCTTGATAGAAGAAATTTCTGAAAAAAACAACTTTATTTCATTTTTTTTTCTTTGTTTTTGTAATGGAAATCGCTCCAGACAAATCATGAAGCCACTTGATATAAGAAGCTAAAAACAAACAAACAACAACAAAAAAGTACTGCTTCAAGCTTAAAAACTAGCCAATGACAAATATTAGATGGATAGATTCCGGCCCAGAAAACAGCAATTTTTTTTTTCCTTTGTCAGAAACATTGCTTATGGAATGTGAGGACTAATGGATGGAATAAGATAAGCAAGAGCCACGGGGCTCCCGAAAGTAAACTCATCTTCTACTTTCTAATCATGTTATCACATAGTGTTCGCTACTTAACTCCCTGGGTGGATTATAGCCAAAGTATTATGTACTTGTTGGAAGCGACCCTTGTGTATTTAAATAGAGATGATACCACAACACATTTACATACATTTTTATTCACAAAAAAATACTATTTCAAGATAAAAACTAGCCAATGATTAGTGTTAGTTGAATAGATTTCAATGAATTGCTATTTAGGTCCTACTTTGAAAATTTGACAAAATAATAAGAAAAATTATCTTGCCGGATTTTTTCATATCTAAATAACAACCCGTTTGATATATTGATACTTGATTCAGACTAGCCTAGCTTTTTACTTTTACAATGTAATTGAAACAAATATACTTTATTTTTGAATTTTTGAGATGAGGATTAATAATTATTATTATTTAGATTGCTTGGACTACTGTTCTCATCTTCGGTGTTATTCATACAATTTTTCGGCCGATGTAATTTATGACCTTATTCAAATATATCTTGACAAAATTTACCAATAAGTAAGAACCGTTGTCAAGATACACTTGAAGAAGGTCGGAACTTACATCGGCTGAAACGTTGTAAAGGTAACATTCAAGATGAGAACAGTAGTCTAAACAATCTAAATATTTTATTTTGATTCAGTACTTTTTTCTGTAAATACTTATTCTGGCTAAGAAAACTGTTTGAGTGTAAACATTTCCACTTATTTACTAATATTCTTAAACATTAAAGAGAAATAAGCATGCAATATTATTTTCCTTGATTCCTGAAAAACGACATATAAAAACATTGTATATTTTTGAACATTAAAGAAAAGTTTCTGCATTAATTACATATTATTATCATTTTTTTTACTATTAATCGATTAATATCAATTACTAAAGCGAACTTTTTGCAAATTCCTATTTCACAAAATAATTCTTGGTTGGCACCACATCATTCAGACACCCATTTGATCGATACAGGAACCTTGATAAACTTGATATCACTCAGATTCTAGGGAACACCACTTGTTATTGACTGCTAGAAATCACTGATTAATGATTTGTGTGAAATGTTCTCGTAAGTAAATAATAATAATAATAATAATAATAATAATAATAATAATAATAATAATAACCTGACTGAAATAAGAATACAGATAGGCCTCTTCCAAGGAGACTCGCTATGACCACTACTGTTTGTCACAGCCATAATGTCACTCAGCTACATACTTAGAAAATGTAATGCCGGATACAAGTTTACAGACAAAGAACAAAGAATAAACCACTTCATGTATATGGATTACCTGAAGTTGTTTGCAAAAAAAAAAAAAAAAAAAGGAACCAAAAAAGCTAATAAAAACGAAAATATTCTGCCAGGACATTGGAATGGAATTTGGAATGGAAAAGTGTGCACTACTTGAGATGAAAAAGGGAAAACTAGAGACATCAGAGAGTACTGAATTGCCCAACCAAGAGGAGATGAAGGGACTTAGTGAAGATGACACTTACAAATATTTCGGTGTTCTGAAAGCAGACATCATCAAATCTACAGAAATGAAAGACAAGTTTGGAAAAGAATACTGGAGAAGAACAAGAAACGACTTAGAAACAAAACAGTAGAAATCTAATTAAAGGAATAAACACCTGGGTACTAATAAGGTACTCTGGACCATTCATAGACTGGACCAAATAGAAACTTAGGCATCTTGATCAGAGGATTAAGAAACTAATGACAATGCACAATGCATTACACCCAAAAGACGATACCGGCCGACTCAATATGAAAAGGAACGAAGGGGGAAGAGGACTAATAAATGTAGAAGACTGTGTAGAAAAGTACATGAGCCAGAACACGGAAAGATTGATCACCGCAGCTGCGAAGAAGAACAATATAGGAAATGATGAAATCAAAATCAAAAAGACAAGAAAAGTGGGAAGAGAAAGCACTAAAAATGACAAAAGTAGAGAATCACGAAAACACCTGAAGATACAGAGAAACAGAGAAACAGAATCTCTACTATCAGCTGTGATCAATGGGATCAGAACCGGACAACATTAAAACTAAAATAGATAAAACACAGGAAAATAGTAAATGTAGATTCCATGGACAAAATGACAAAACCATAAACCACATAATAAGTGAATGCAGTAAATTAGCCCAAAAGGAATATAAGGACAGGCACGACTGCATGGGTAAGGCAGTGCATTGTGAGCCCTGCAGATTGCACCTTGAACATGCAAACAAATGGTTTAAAAACAAACTGAAGACTGTACTAGAAAACGAAAATTATGAAATATTTTGGGATATGGAAATGCAAACAGATACACTCATCCAAAAAAGAAGAAAGAAAGAATTTGTCAAACTGTAGATTTTTGCGTCCCAGCACAGGATGTGGAGCAGAGACAGAAAAATGAAACCAAATATGCAGAACTCGCCAGAGAATTAAAAGGAATGTGAAACCTGAAGAAAATCAATATAAGACCAATAATTGTAGGAGCACTAGGAACAGTCCCAAAGAACATGGAAAAAAAAAAGACTAGGAGAAATCGAAATCAAGTGGAAGACTGAAACTATGCAACAGACAGTAATGCTAAAAAAACTGAAATTTTAAGGAAAACCTTCAAATGTGGAACTTCATCAACATGAATGTCAATCGTTAAACTGGTTCTAAAGAAAATGCAACAGAAGTAAAACAGAAATAAAATCAAGAAAACTGAAACTACCAAGTTATAAGCTGACTACTCCCTCCCCTCTCTATTCCTCTTCCCCGTCCCCCTTCATTCCTCCTTCCCCTTCCTTTCTTCTTCCATTTCCTCTTCAATCTTCAACCCCCTCCCCCCACCCACCCAAAACAAAAATTTGTAGTGCCAGCATCGATTAGCACTATAAATAATCGAAAGGTCAAGGAGAATGGAAAGACTAAAAGGTAAAAGCACTTACCAGACCGCCACTGGAAAGGTGCAGAGGAAACTAGAACTTTGGGGAGGCTTATTACCACTCAAATTCCAGTGAAGACCAATGATCACTGCCTGCAAGAAATCAATGGTAAATGACTGCTGCAATAACGCAAATTTATTTACAAAGGTTATTGAAAGAGGTGAAGAGTACTAGAAATCTGTAGAGATTTGTCACCCAGACTCCGAGGAACATCATCGGTTCTTATCAATGAGTAATCACTGATGACGACCGGCGTGAGAACTCCTAATGAGTGAAATAATAATAATTTGGGAATTCTGGAAGCAGACACCATCAAATCAAAAGAAATGAAAGCGAAGATTAGAAGAGAATACCTGAGAAGAAAAAATAACTTTTAGAAACTAAATTAAATAGCAGAAATCTAGTCAAAGGAATAAACACCTGGTACATGACTATGAAAAGGACACGGGAACAGAAAACAGAAATCGCTACTGACGACTACACAGAATAATCTGATTAGACCCAGATAAAATAGACAAAACCCAGGAAAATAAGAAATGCTGTGGACAGAAACGGAACTGTGAATCAAATAATAAGTAAATGAAGCAACCTAGCCCCAAAAAGAATGTAAGAACAAACCTGGAAATTATGTATTTTGAACATGCAGATAAAAAGTACAGAAACAAACTGAAGACAATGCTTTAAAATGAAAATTATAAAATATTCGGGGCATAAATGTACAAACAGATAAACTCATGCAAGCAAGGAAATCGAATGTCATAACAGTCAAAAAAAAAGCCTGCCAGATATTATATTTTGCCATCCCAGCAGTTCACAGGGTGAAGATTAAGGAACCAGAAAAACAAAGCAAATACACGGAACTTGCCAGAGAACAGAAAAGAGTATAGAACATGAAGAAAATCAATGGAATTGGAAATGCTTATTATCACCTAAATTTGAGATTATCAATGTCCATTGCCATTGCGAAATCAATGGTAAGTGGCTGTTATGATAATACAAGGTCATTTGCAATGGTTATTGAAATAGGTGAAGGGTACTGGAATTTTGGGGAGATTTATGTTACTCAGATTCCAGGAAACACCATCAGTTATACTTAACTCCTTTCCAGGAGGTTAGACACAAGCTCAAGTGTGGGTTTGATTAAAGTGTTTCTGTGGAACTAACTGGATTCGAAGTTGGCACACCCAGGTTTTCAATCTGCATTGATAACCACTTAGCAATCGTTATTCTCGGTAATTATCAGTGAGCAAATCACTAATGATGATCTGTATGAAAACTCTAAATGAGTAAAGTAATAATAATAAAATAATAATAATAATAAAAATAATAATAATAATAATAATAATAACAAGCCCCTAGTGTGCACTGATCCATTTATATGATTTTTGGAATCAGCGGTACATCCATGTGATTTTTGGAATATGACATCTTTTGTCAATGTAGTACATCATAAATATATTATATGCATCTTTTTTAGCAGAAGATAATGACATCATTACCGGAAGTAAACACGTCAGACTATCATCCCAGGTGATTATGCCTGAGATCTCATTAAGCACTCACCAAATCCATTAACTCACATTTAGTATAATCTATATATTTATACAATGGCATGTGTGCTCTTAAATCTCAACCAATGAAATTTGCCAGAAAGCGTGACACACCAAAGAACACAGACGCTATCGTATAAATATATAAATAATAAGAGTCAAGAAGGATTAAAAAAACGAACAGTTATGGAGGATGGAAAGACCGAGAAGTGAAAGCACTTACCAAACCTCCACTTGATTAGTGCTGAGGGGATTGGGACATTATTGCCACCCAAATTCCAGTGAAAACCAATGGTCATTGTTAGCGAAAAATCAATGGCAAGCAACTGTTGCAATGGCGCAAATTTATTTGCAAAGGTCGACGAAAAGGTGAGGATTACTGGAAATCTGAGGAGACTTGTTGTCACCAGACTTCAGGGAATACCATCGGTCTTTGTCAGTGAGCAATCTTTGATGATGACCTGTGTAAAAACTCCTAGTGAGAAGAAGAAGAAGAAGAAGAAGAAGAAGAAGAAGAAGAAGAAGAAAGAATTCTGATTTCGTTTGTCAACGTCTCTCTGGAAAGGGATGGAATTCATTTCCAGAGGATTTCCCTCAATCCCGGCTCCAAACCAAGAGCTTCAAAGATCAAGGGTTTTCCTAAGGATGTTGGTGGTACCTTCAATTGCAGAGGTCTGAAGGCCACCAAGAAACCCTCTCTACCACCAATAGCAATGGCCAACGACCCTTTATCTGAGAGTCCATCTTTCAAACTCCTTGGCCTAACGTTCACAGGAAACATGAGTTGGAACAATTACATTGAAGGCATTGCCAGGGCCGCTGCAAGAAAGGTAGGCTCTCTCTACCGTGCTAGAAAACTACTAACACCCGAAAGTATCCTGTACCTCTATAAGGCCACCATTCGCCCATGTATGGAGTATTGCTGCCACATCTGGGCTGGTGCATCTGCTACTAGTCTCTCGCTCCTTGACAAGGTTCAAAAGAGAGTCGCAAATCTGATAGGCCCTGAACTGGCATCTAAGCTTCAGCCTCTGTCCCATCGACGAAATGTTGCATCCCTCTGCCTGTTCTACAAGTATTTTAGTGGTGAATGCTCTGATGAACTGCAATCACTTGTGCCCCCACGACGCGAGCACCCTCGACAAACCCGACAGGCTACTAGATCCCACCCCCACACTGTAGAGGTCCCTAGATGTAAAAGATCTTTTTACTCCAATAGTTTCTTCCCCAGAACCGCAAGACTCTGGAATTCCATTCCAGGTCCCTGCTTCCCCAACAGTACTGACGTGCAGAAGTTCAAGTGTAACGTGAACCGACACCTTGCTGCCCAAATCCCTACATAGTACCCCAGTAGTTGTTGCCCCTGATAGTAGCCCCCTACACCAAAGTGGCAATTTGCCTTGTTTGGGGTGAAAATGTAATAAAAAAAAAAAAAAAAAAAAAAAAAAACATCGGGGATTTGTAGTTTTTTCAATTGTCCTTCAAGACGACTTGATACTACTCCTAGTGTAACAATAATAATAATATGGAGAAAATACAGGATATAATTCTCTTTAGACAAAGTATGAAAGCACTTAATGAAAGAGATTTTAGATAAAAAAAATTAACCAACAATAATTAATATGCAAATATATTCTGACTCAGAAAGCAACAATTTTTCCTTCTTTGTCAGAAACATTGCTCATGGAATGTAAGAATCAAAGGACAATATAAGGAAAGTGAAAGTTACAAGGTTGGCGAAAGTAAGCCCACAAATAGTATGATCCTCATCGGCATGGCAAATTACCTGGGACACGATTATCTACACAGATAAGAAACTGAATCCTAATCTATCCAATATCACTTTTGTGCAGACAAAGTGTAGTGTGTATTAATTAATATTACAACTGACCAGCTGGCCAGCTCACTGAGAAAGAGAAAGTGGCTAATAAGTTTGGGATGATTAATCGGAATCGGAATCGAGAATTAGAAAAATTGGAACTTTTATGGGTATCGGAATTGGTATCAGAATTGGAAAAATATGTGCTGATTTTCCGATGCCACAAACGATTCTTTTATGTTTTTTTTATTTGATTTTGTTGAAACCAATATCCTCCGCTGTTGGTTATAATGATAAAAATAATTTGTATTTTATCAGCCGAGACTGATTCCATCACTTTATGGTATTGCTATTGTTATTGTTGTTATTCGATTGCCCCCCCCCATTCTTTGATGTTCTACAGGCTTTTCTAAGTCATGTCTCAGCTGGCCACTTATATCAGGTAGATTTAATTCCCTACCAGTTTTTCACATCCTTTCATATGGTTGCAAATAGAATTACTGATTCCATACTAAATTCCCGATTCCAATACAATTATCGATTTCGATTCTGATTCTTTATAAATTTGTAATTATTTAACTATAGACTTTTTAGTAGTTAGTTTTTTATGGTAATTTTTCCTGATTACCCTAAAAACACATGTTAAATGTGCAAATTTTTCTCAAACATAAAAGAAAGACACTTATGGGGATGATTTATAGATTTTACTATTACTGGTAGTATAAAATCATCAAATGTTTATTATTTTAAATTTCATTTAATGTAGCAAATGACTTATTAGATTTTAGGTAAGAAGTTAGAATTAAACATTTAGAAAGGAACGCATTTATATTTTTGTAAATTGGTATTTGAACTGTTTAAGTGTTCGACTCCAGTTTTTATTTTATGGATTATTAAAATTTTAAAATAAAAAAAGACACGTCCAATTCTGAGTGGCTTACAAATGGGTTTTGTAAGTTTTTAAACTGTGTCTATTTTTCAGTTTTTTGTTACTTGATACCAAACCCAGAAATAGGTATATTTAAATCATCTTAAATTTTAAAACTAATGGCAAGCAAAATTGCTGGACAGTCAAGTAAGACACTTGACGGTAATGGAACATTGTTCTGTGGTAAAAAGATAAGGGTTGACTGAACATTTATTATCTCGGATACAGAAATGGAGAATTTGTATTATGAAGAATTTGTGCATAGACAGTCCGAAAGTTGCCGACAGAATTCGAACAATGAAGCCAATTTCCAGAGTATGGAATGTAACTAAGGCATCAGAAGTTAGTGATTGGACTTCTAATGTTTTAGTTTACAGATAAAGTAGCTTAGAAAATAATGGAAATTAAAGAAATAGTAAGTATATACACAGAGTGCTTGTGTTGGATAGAAACAGATAAATAATAAAGGTTAATCACAGTACTGCAGGGTAGTACTGGAATGCGATAAAAAGGGAAAATGCAATAATCATTGCATAGTATGTTGATATCCGATTAAGTCGGGTACACGGATAATGCCTCTGACCTCTTTGGTCATGTGTCAACCATAATTGTCTAGAATAATCTTGCGAAAAAGGAGCTGAGCAGTTAAGAGACAAAACGGGTTATAATTGTTTAATGTGTCTTTTGCCAAAGCAAAACAAGTGTATTTATGCGAGTAACGTAAAAATCTTGTGTTTTGGTGACAATGAAGTTGCTGAAGGCGTTTTTGATATTGCTTAGATTTTTTAAGTATTTCTCACACAGAAAGTTGTCAAGATGCTTGAAAAGGTGGTAGTCGGTAGGTGAGAGGTCTGGAGAGTATAGTCGATAAGGCAGAGTTTTAGAGCTCAATTTGTTCAACTTCTGCAGGGTCGGTTTAACAACAACGTGCGGTTTGGCATTGTGATGGAGGAAAATTGGGCCTTTTCTGTTAGGTGTTGTTGAAGTTTCTGATGCATTTCATTTGTTGACAGTAATTTCCCGCCATAATGGTTTCGCCTTCATTCAAAAATCTGTAATGGATGAGACCAGCCGCAAACCACCAAACAGTCAGCATGATCTTCTTTCGGCGCAACTATGGCTTTGGGAAGTGTAGTGGAGCTTTTTCAGCATGTAACCACTGAGCTAAGCATCGCCTGATGTCGTAAAGAACTCACAAATCACAACCCGGTCAAGAAATGAGTCATAAAAGAAGGAAAGATGATACTTCATAACGTTGCTTCTTTTGGTTGTCGTTCAATTCGTTAGGCGCCCACTTATCAAGTTTTTGTCTTTCCACTCTTTCTTAACTGGTTGTAAATCGTTTGTATACATTATGTCTGATTCAGAAGCAAGTTCTGTATAAATTGGCTTCGACTAAGGGTCTTGATTGATCGTTGTCAACATCCGATGGCCGACCACTATGCTCATCATCTTCAAGACTCTCATAGCTGCCACAAAATTTCTTAAACCACCATTGTGCTGTGTGTTCAGTAGTGGTTCCTGGGTCAAACGCTTTATTGATATCATGAGCTGTTTCAGCAGCTTTTCAGCCTAGCTTTAATTGAAATAAGAAAATTGTGCAGATTTGCTTTTTTTCTAGCTTGTATCCAACGTCTTGAAAAGAAGACATAATTGTTTTAAAACAATTGTAATTTAAATGATTAGAGAGCGACAAAAACGCTCTTTAAAATGATATATAAAGTAAAAATATTATAACGAAAACTGATTTGAAAATATATCATTTAAAATCAAAATTAAAAATTCTTCTTGTCAACCTAATAGCTATCCACAGCCAGACTGTTTTGCTGTATCAAAGCTCTCCAATGCAGCTAGACTAGCATCTACCCGAAGCCCAAAACCTAATTATAAATGTACGACAGAAATATTAGGTTGATGTCAAAAATAATGTTTTTTGACGTTCGAATATATATATATATATATATATATATATATATATATATATATATATATATATATATATATATATATATCATAATGTTTTTAGGGATACAAAATTTAAATATTGCAATTAGGAAGGAAAGACTTTTATGATTCATGATTAAAAGTAAATTTGTATATATATATATATATATATATATATATATATATATATATATATATATATATATATATATATATATTCCTTTAATCTTCTCTCCAAAACGGGGGAAAAAGGGAAACAGGAGAGGAAAGAAAGAGAAATGGGGAGCCATATATATATATATATATATATATATATATATATATATATATATATATATATATATATATATATATATATATATATATATATACAGTGATGATCATATTTATTGGCACGGTAAAATAAAAGTTAAATTTTGTCTAATAAATTCTAAAAAAGGGATTAAATTAAAGAAAATAACAAAGTATATTATGTATTTTTAACTGGCCTTTCCGATGCAGCAATCGAATTTTAGAAAAAATAAATAACAAAGGAACAACAAACATAATTGCAAAAAAACCTTGTTCAAAATTATTGGCACGGCTTTGTTTTTCTTTTAGTATCAGTATAATATCAATCGATTTCCGGTTTACGTGCTTTCTGAACTTTTTTATAGCCATATTATGCTTGTTTAACGCTAATTCAGTGAATAATTTTTTTCAGATAATTTTTAGATAGCGATTTATTTAAACTATTATAAGTGACTAAATTATAATTTTCAATCGCCATGGTTAAAACTAAGGAACACAGCGAAGACGTCAGGAAGCTTGTTGTAGCATGCCATACCAATGGGGAGGGCTTTGATAAGATTTCAAAGAAGCTAAACCTTCCCAAATCCACTGTTAGAGCCATAATAAACAAGTTCAAATCGCAAGGCCACGTTATGAGTTTAGAGGGTAGAGGGAGAAAAAGGATTCTTTCCCCAAGAGATGAACGGAAAATTGTTCGACAAGTAAAACAAAACCCAAGGATCTCTGTTGGGGAGATTGTTGATGAACAGAGCACCTCTGGAGTGAATGTATCTCGACATACAGTTGGTAGAGTTTTGAAGAGAGCTGGTTTAAAAGCATGTCGGCCGAGAAAGACTCCCTTATTGAAGCCTATGCACCTGAAAGCAAGGCTAGCCTTTGCAAAACGTCATATTGATAAAGATGTTGCATTCTGGAAACGTGTTCTATGGACTGACGAAACGAAAATAGAGTTATTTGGCCATAATAAAGTGTCTTATATTTACAGAAAATCTGGCGAAGCTTTCCTGCCTAAGAACACCATACCCACAGTGAAGCACGGTGGAGGCAGTTTGATGTTTTGGGGATCCTTTGCTGCCTCTGGACCAGGGCGACTTGTTAAGGTCACAGGTAGCATAAAAAAGGAAGATTATGTTAAAATATTGGATGAAAACCTGAAAGACTCTGCTAAAGAGCTCTCACTTGGTCGTCGTTGGTGGTTCATGCAAGATAATGACCCAAAGCATTCGGCAAAACTGACTAAGAAATGGCTTGAGGACAATCATATTAATGTTTTGGAGTGCCCATCACAAAGCCCAGACCTTAATCCAATTGAAAATTTATGGAGAACATTAAAATTGAGGGTAATGCAAAGGAAGCCTAAGAATCTTATTCAATTGGAGGATTATTGTCAGGAAGAGTGGGCTAAAATTACTACTGAAGAGTGCAACAACTTGGTTGTAAACTATGAAAAGCGACTGAGGAAGGTAATCAAGGCCGAAGGCTATACAATTGATTATTAAATAAATCGTGCCAATAATTTTGAACAAGGGTTTTTTGCAATTATGTTTGTTGTTCCTTTGTTATTTATTTTTTTCTAAAATCCGATTGCTGCATCGGAAAGGCCAGTTACAAATACATCATATACTTTGTTATTTTCTTTAATTTAATCCCTTTTTTAGAATTTATTAGACAAAATTTAACTTTTATTTTACCGTGCCAATAAATATGATCATCACTGTATATATATAAACGACAATGTTTTTGCACTAACCTAATAGCTGAATAAAGCTTTCAGTATCTACAAAGTTGTTTTATCAACAACGTTATTCATTACACATAGTTTCATTCATGCAAATAAAATCAAGTGCATCTCCTCTCTCTCTCTCTCTCTCTCTCTCTCTCTCTCTCTCTCTCTCTCTCTCTCTCTCTCTCAGCTCTAAACTCAGAAAATATTGAATTGATCTAAATTAAATTTGGCATGCAGATAGGCTACACAGAGTTCAATTAGGTCAAGAGGTTATAAAAGGTTAAAAGTAATGTGAAAGAAGCCATTGTTTTCAATAATGTTATCTCAATATTTTGAAAATAACAAAAGAGATAACATGCCTCTCATCCGTACCAAACATTCAGCTGTTTCTGCATTATCAACACTTGCTTAGTAACCCATTTTCTAATATTATCTCCCTATCACTTAGCACTTCATTTGCACATTAGCAAGTTACAGTCAAAAGATAAATCTCTACAAAAGCTTAAAACCTGTTACTGTTACAACTTTTTCCACCATTGTTTTACAATAACATATAAAATAAAGTTTCTCTATTATATTTATAGTATGATAAAACCATGGGTTACCTCATGTTTCAGAAATTATCTCCCTTGACTAAAAACTCTTCAGCCAAAGAATGTTATTCATTATTATATGAAATCTAATTTTATTGTTTAATTAAATTTTGATTTTAATTAAGTTTTGATTTTACACATTTTTTTTTGTATGTTATCATCGTTTTTATTTTTGTTAATACATAGTTTTGATTGTTGAATTTATAAAATTTTATCATTTCAAAAAAAAAAAAGAAGAAAATCTAGGTAGAGGCGTCCTCTTCTCTTCTCTACAGACTCTTTCTCACTGAAGAGGGGTTACTAGTCTTTCTCTACTCTATCATTATTTTCATGGTAGATGCTTGATTGAGGTCCAATTTATGCCTCCACCCCACTCTAGTAAAACATTCACAACAAAAAACCATCTAGCTACAACCGATGTAAATAAATCTTACAAATGAATCTTCCATGAAGAAAACGAACTTATTAATCAAGTGCATGAGTGTTCAGTTTCCTGATTCACTTCAGAAGATGTGGAAAATGTTGATGGATACAGGGGTTCGTAAGAAGACGGAAACAATATGAATACAAAGCAGGGAGCAGATGTGATGTCTGTGCGAGTATAAATAGTGTGATTTAATGATTTAGTTTGGAATAGGTGCCCCGTTCATCATATGGGCCAGTGCGTTGACCATGTTGAGAGGATCTTATTTGGTCTTGGAATATGTGGTCTGAAATGTTACCAAAGACAAGATGTGGGGCAGCCAGAAATAATGAAGAAGAAGGAAAAATAATGACCACTGTTCTTTTTATATGGCTACAAGTTTTTCAAGTTTGTCACGTGATATGCAAATAAGATGCTCTGGTTAGGAATAAAAAAAAAAGACCGAGTTTTGAGAGACTGTGCAGTTTAGATTTGAACGTTGAAGAAGCAAATTTTTTGAGCAGTTAGTCGCATTTTGAAGTTGAGAGTTTAGACAACAGAGTGTCGCGCATTAGTATCGAATTTTTGAAAGTAGAGTAACGAGTGATGGAGTTGAAGTTTTGACAGCAGAACCAAAAGTAGGAAAAGTAACACTTGAGTGCTTTAATTTTCTCCTGCTCAATTGAGGATGGAACTCTTCAATGTACAGCAAATGACCAACTCTCTCTCTCTTTGACAGAATGGGCATTACTGACATGAAATTTATACTTCTTGTCGAATAATCAAAATTTTGTATACCTTCCTTACAAGTTTATAAAGTTTTTTTTTTTTTTGAAAAATTGAATAAATTTTCAATATCAAGATTTTTATTTCATATATATATATATATATATATATATATATATATATATATTGGTTTTAAAAGGCATCCTATCTGTTTTCCACCCCAAAGTTGTGTTTTACAATCTTTTTTCCACATTTTTCAGGTCATGTAGACAGATATGGATCTAACTGAACGTTATACTATCCAGCATTGGATAAAAATAATCAAGGCATACTTTATCATAAAACCAGTTCTGATGCAGACGCAATGCAGAAAGATATAGAAAGCAAACAGTATATCTGATAGAAATACAATTCAACATTTGGTGTTAAATTCCAAGAAACAGGAAGTATAGAAGATGTTCACAACACATCATTCAGTCATAATTCCTGAGAAGGTTTGGAGAATCCCCTAGAAAAGCAACATGCCATTTGTTTTGAGGATACTTCATGATAACCTTAATCGCTTTCCTTACAAAACTCAGATCTTGGAGAGGCAAACACAATAAAGCAAAACGATAAACATATCAGCCAACATTTTACTTTATATTACAAAATAAAAATGATTGTATGGCCTCAGTACCAGAAGTACACAGGACGCTTCTCATTCATCCGGGTACAGTAGATTCATAAAACAAATGGTTGAATACTATTGATGTACGCTCTATTCAACTGTTACGAAATAATAAATTTAAAAAAATAAATAAAACTCAAAAAAGTTATCAAAATACTAAACTGAACGAGGTCGCCAGGAAGTCTGAATGGATCTACATATAACTGCAACGTTAATTATGAAAACATCAAACAAGTTTCAAACAGTTTAGTCAAATCAGTTTTGCACTGATATCATTGGAAAAGGTACAAACTTCACTGGAGCTGTTGATGAAATAGCGGATGATGTTTAACAAATCGTTTACAATAAATTAAGTTGCATAATGAGGGTGTGTGGTGGTGGTGAGGGGCTAAAACAATAAGTCATTGTTGGATGTTTAGACTCTACAAGTGCTCTCGGTAATCAATTAGTTTGTCCTCATCTAACTCAATGTTATCTGCAAACACTGATCAATTAGTAGAAGCAGTGTGAACAATTTTAAGAAGATTAAAAGTGGAACTTGGGTTTACTTTCGCAGCCTCGTAACTCACTTCCATTATTTTATCGCTTTATACTTGCATTCTATGAACGCTGTCTCCGATAAAGGGGGAGAGAATCGTTGTTTTCTCGATCAGAATCAATCCATCTAACAATAATTTTTGATTACTTTTTGACCTTGATGTATTTTTTTTTTTAGCTCCTTACAAAAAGTTGCTTTATATCTTGTCTGAAGCTATTTTCATTAGAAAAATTAAGCACATGCTTCTTTTAGGTACCTTGTGTTGAATTGCAGTTGCACCAAATCAAATTAACAGGAATTTCTGGTGCTGGCAGCATATCAGTAATTTTTGATATCATAACGCCATTGATCATTTGCAGTCCTAAGTCAATAAGAATATTAAAAACTATTTCCTATAATTTTTATATCATAGTATTCACACATAGAGTGAAATTCTGCAGTAGATAGTGATGGAGACAAGACATTTAAAACCATTGTGATTATTTTTGGCCTGTCTTTTGGAAGAACCGGTGAAGAGCTATCCTTGCGTTCTGTATACGCAACAAAGCTGAGATAACATTGCTTTCATTTTGTACATTACTCTGACGGAAAACCTCCACACAATGCTGCAAGTACTTGTATCTTTTGATTGTAACTGTTTGACGAGACAAGTGAGATTTTGTATCATATAAAAAGATAGTGGATGTAAGTCGCAGACAGATTTCAAAGAGATTCATTTCAAAGTCCCCTTTCTTTGGTCTATGCAGCATCAAGGCAGTTTTAATACTCGGGATCAACTCGGTATCAAAAGAGAACAGACATGTCTGTATCATCAGCAGCAACAGCTGTTTCTTTATGTTTGGCAGTGTTGACAGCAATTTTAATACAATAAAGCAGTCGGCATCACCACCAGCATAGACACTGACACCATGCTTGTTTCAAACATTCAGATAAAATCTGGGCACATCTATGTTTATTAGATACGTATGCCATGAAAATGTCCTTTTTCATTGCTGGAATCATAGTTAATTCACACTATATCGACACAGTATTTACTCTTCTTTTCTTAAATGAGTCATGTCCTTTACTGAAGGTTATTCACTGTAACTATCAAATAAAATAACACATTTGCCATACTGGCGCATCACATACACACATATATATATATATATATATATATATATATATATATATATATATATATGATATATGACATATTTTTCTTTAAATGTAGGACCTTGATGCTGAACAATTCGATGTAATAACGGGTCCCCCCATTCACTAGGGAGAAGTTCACATTCTTGGGATCAAAGCTGGCTTTAAAGAACAATTCATAGAATTGTATTTAATTGCAGATTTTGAATCAAACATTAGTATTGAATAATTACATATGTACAGGGTTTATTTTTAAATAGATACTTTACATTCAAATTTTAATTTGCAGCAACTAATGTTAGCTATTGTTGAAAAATATGCATGTATTCTTTGTTTATAGTCACGGCTGTTCTTTGATCCCACTGCCTTGTTTTGAGCCAATGGTAATTGCCTTGTTTTGAGCCAATGGTAACTGGATCCAAGAGTAACTGCCTGTTTTTGATACAATAGTAACGGCCTAGATTTTTATCCAATGGTAATTGTCTGTTTTTTTTTTTAGTTACGATAGTAACTGTTTGTTTTTGATCCAATAGTAACTGCCTGATTATTGCTTCAATGGTAACTGCCTGTCTCTGATTTGATGGTAACTGCCTATTTTTTTTTTTTTTTAGCTTAAACGAGTAGTTAAATACTTCTTTGCTTTCCATAGATTGAAAAATCTTATAACCAACCTTTTCTTTTCGATGTACATCTACTAATCCAGTTCAATGATACTTGAGATAATGTTGAACAAGGATGTATCAGATTTACTGAAAGGCTTTCTTACTTTCCAAAAGGTGATAAGTTTTTCTGCATCTTTGCATTAACTCTTCTCTATCTGTTTTCTTTGTGATTTTTCGTGATGCTTCAACTGATAAACTACTACACAACTTGATAAAGGCTTAATCTACATTATTCAATTTTTTTCTGGCATTCCCTTGCCCCTTGTAAGTCTGCGGTGGATGTGATACTTTGCATCAACATATGTTCAATGATAAGATCAGTGGAAAGTACTTCCTGTGAACAACATAAAAGAACGAATACAAATCAGACTTGTATCTTGACACGGTAGTCCTTTGTTGCAGAGAAAATTGACCACGTCCTATCTGCTTATCCTTCAGCTAATATTCATATTTGTGGTGACTTTAATGTTAACAATGTGGAATGGTTAACTCACTCAAACAAGACCGATGATGAGGGGAGGTTCTGTCATGATTTCTCCATTGCTTATGATCTCACTTAGATTGTTCACGAACCCACCAGTGTGCCTGATACTGACGGCCAGTATGCAAGTCTCCTAGATTTTTTTCTCACAACTTGCCCTGAACCGTGTTCAGCTTCCGTTCTGTCTCCACTTGGATCTTCTAACCACTCTGTTGTATCAGTTAAGATAAAAATGAAATGTAATAAGTCCTCAGATGTACCTCTCCATAGTACAGTATATCTGTATGGCTGACTGGGATAGATTCCTTACATTTATATCAGATCTATCTCTGTGTTCCATGTTTAAAAAGGATGTGTCCTCTATAGAATTGGACCTGACGGAATGGTTAATTGTAGGTATAGGCCATTTCATAACCCTCAAAAAAATTCCAGCAAAAACCTAACAGCCAGCCATGATTCTCTCCAGAATGTGCTGCTGCCATTGCACACAGAAATATTTTTTTTCCATTGCTTCCAACGTAATAGATGTACTGAGACTAAAGCCGCTTTCAGGACTTCCAGCAACCACTGTAAGAAAGTAATAAAGAATACAAAAGAGTTGTATGCTCAGTCCATCAAGTCCAAAGTAGCTGAGCAGCGGCTTGGTTCCAACCAGTTTTGGCAAATAGTAAACAGGATCCTGAACAGAAGTGTGTGCCCTATCCCAACTATCATAAATGGACCTAAGGTAATCTTGTTAGCATCAGACAAAGCCAAACTCTTTGCTAAGAACTTTGAAGCTAATTCTACACATTGTGACCAAGGCCGCCAACATTTCCTCCTGTATCAGAAAACACACTATGTGATCTACAAATATCTGTACGTGATGTTGCCAAGCTAATCAAGAACCTTGATTCTAGTAAAGCAACTGGCCCTGACAGTATTCTAATTATAGTACTCAAAAGACTTCAACCAGAACTAGCGCCCATACTTTCAAAACTGTTTAAACGTTGTCTTAAAGAGAATTGCTTCCCATCACCCTGGAAAATCTCATCAGTATGCCCTGTATTTAAGAATTCAGGTGATCGCTCATCTTCTTTCTCAGTACAGGGCAATAAGTCTCCTGTGTGTCATGAGTAAGTTGCTGGAATCTGTGTTAAATAGAGAAGTAATCAACCATCTCAGCAATAATAACCTTCTTAGTGACACGCAATATGGTTTTTGTTCTGCTAGATCTACAGCAGATGTGCTTACAGTTATAGCTTATAGAATTAGCGAATCTCTCAACAAAGGCTTCCGTTCTAGGGCAATTGCTCTTGACATATCAAAGGCCTTTGATAAGGTATGGCATACTTCACAAGATTTCCAGTTACGGTATAACTGGAAATGTTTTATCGATTATTAAATCATTTCTCTCTGATAGATTCATAAAAGTAGTAGTTGATGGGCAGAAATCAGAGGCCCACAATATTAATGCTGGAGTCCCTTAGGGGTCCATCGTGGGCCCAACTCTCTTCCTAATCTACATTAATGATCTTCCAAATCACATCCTTACATCATTTGTAGACATTTATGATAATGACACTACTATCGACCAAATTCTCTCTAATTCTCTCTCCTCTGATCTTGAGCACATGGTACAATGGGGAAAGAGGTGGCTTGTTACTTTTAATGCATCGAAAACCAAGCTTTTATCTTTACATCATCAACGCTCTGATCCACATCTGGCATCAATTAAAATGAATGGCTCTCGTCTTGGAGAGGCTCCATGTTTTGACAAGCTTCTGGGCTTGACCTTTACTCCTGATCTGAAATGGAACACATACATTAAATCCATTGCCAAGGCCGCTGGAAAAATGATCGGATCCTTCTATCGATCCAGTAGATATCTCACTGCTGATGCAATTCTCTATCTATATAAGAGCCAGGTACGTCCTAGAATGGAGTACTGTTGCCACATTTGGGCAGGAGCTGCTAGAAAGGACTTATCTTGCCTTGATAGAGTTCAAAATAGACTTCATAGCCTTGTAGGGGATGTCTTTTTCTCTTCCCTGCAACCTCTTTCTCACAGAAGAGATGTTGCGAGTTTGTCTCTGCTTTATCGTTATTTTCATAGCAAGTGCTCGGTTGAGTTCCAATCTATGGTCCCCCCTCGCCAAACTTTCACAAGAAACACCCGTCTAGCAGAAAACACTATCACTAATTTCCCCCACTCTTTATCTGTGCCTAAACCTAAATGTAGATTCCATGAGCAAAGCTTCTTTCTTAGAACTGCACGCCTATGGAATTGTCTTCCGTTTTCCCACTTTCGAGCTGACTTGGTTGTCTTCAAGTCTAACGTAAACAAGTTTTTGATGAATCGTTCCATATAAGTTAACAAACTTACCGAATTTCCATTATTAACGATTACTATATTGTCCAATTTCTACTGTACACTCTTTAATCCTTATCCTCGATAATCCTTGGCCTTGATAATGTGGTGATTCCTATGTAAAAAAAAGATGTAAAAACATTGTACTTAGTATACAAATTGTTACTTTCAGAAGCGAAGTATGATAGCATGCGATACAAGCAATATAAAGACTCCAATTTTCTGTTCTTTCTGTGTAGAATGTTTACGAATAGATACCATTTTTCTTTTTCCACTTCCAACTTTTCAGAACTGCTTCAAGTCAAGCAATGCACCATACAAATATTATTTTACCTGAAATCATCTAACTTTCTGCTGGATTAATAACTGTGATATTCATCAAAAAAGCAAGTGGCCACATGTGTGTGCCTTGTGTAGCTGTACAAACGATAAATAAATAATCAACACTCACTTCGGAAACGCCCTTATTTCTGTCTGTCCTGCGGACTGAGAAGAAAGAAAAATCAAAAAGATCCAAGATGGTGTCCGTGATATTTTAAAGCCTTTGATCTCTCACAGTTCTCGCATGGTCACATGACATAGTTGCTAATGAGGTATGACGGGACACGATAAAAGCAGGTCGTTGGAAGGAGTTAGGGTGAAGTGTTCAGACCTGCATACAGTGAATAGTGCTCCGCGTCCTGTAAGACTTTTTGATACAACCCGTGTAGTGAAATTTGCTTTGCATCTCATTAGACCTTTTCTTTTTGCTTTGCTACAATAACCTTTGAATTGTATCAAGATTACAGAGGTCTTGTGAGTTTCTTTCATCATTTTGAATTTCGCTGTGAAATACTGACGTAATTTGCTCTAGGTGTTTAAATTCATCTGCAAAAGCAATAATTTGAGTGTAGCATCTGTTAATTTGATTCAATTCAATTCAATAAATTTGGAAAAATAAAAAATAAAACAAACATGTCTTAGTTGTCATCTACGGAAAACGGGGCAGACGAGAATATAGTGATTTAGTATGTGTTCAATTTCATCTTGAATTGCTGCATTGTCGTTGATAAATTTATTACATCTCTTGAAATCCATCTCAAAGTCCAAGAGATCCTGATTGCGAAAGCGGACATCCTCCAGTTTAATCGAAATCGCCAGTTAAACAGTGAAAGAAATAATCTTTTTGCACTCTAACAAGGGCTTTTCCACTGAACATATTTTACAATGTGTTATGGCTATATGTCGATTGCAGAATTTCTAATTCTACCTTTTCCAAAAGATTGCCTAAAAAAGTCCATCAAAGAAAAATCATTTCTTTGCCTAGACCTCCAATTCTAAGTATTACAGAGTTCGAAGGGCTACTCGTGTTATATATTCACCTACTGCACATGCACAAATCTTTCACACGTGTCACTGCTATCGTCGTTGTGAACCCAGGTTGTTAGTCATTTATCAAACACAATCATTCAGACGCCAATTTTCTTTATAAAAGATGGATTTTATTTAAAGACAATCACAGAAAAAATCCGAAGACAACTTGTATATGTTTAAGAGAAAAACAGAAAGAGAAAGAGAGAGAGGGGGGGGGGACAGATAACTTGTCTCGCTACATCAACCACCCTTCTTGTGAAGAGTTGTTAGATACCTCTTCACTATTTGAACTTTCGCCAGCTAAGAGAGAGAGAGAAAGAGAGATTAGAAATTACACGGTTTGCCATTTTTGTCTGATATCACAGCTATTATTATGTAACACTAGTATGAGACGGTTAATTTGCTATAATAGTCTGAAACTTTGGCTGACCAAATGTGATAACAGGGATTAGGTGTTATATATTATTTTATTTGTTTTTTATTTTTTTTAATCCTTTTGAGATGAGGTTTCATAATTTGTTTGTGTATTCATTTTTGTCGGACAGTTTTCCTCACCTTCATAGTTGTTGTTTCACCACGTTTCAGCCAATACATCCTCTGGCCTTCTTCAGGTGATTAACCACGATGGGATAGGAATGCTGAGTCTTGTAATTGTATCTTTTCCAGAAATTACTGCCTTCCATAGTTGTTGTTGTCTCACCACGTTTTGGCTAACTAATCCTTTTCGCATTGAAACTTATCTTCAATGCTCACCTAGAACCGTAGAGATTCAACGCCTTTATCCACTGCGCTACAGGCACATGGTGAGACAATAACAACTATGGAAGGAAGTAATTACTGGGGATACAGTTACAAGACTCAGCATTCATATCCCTTCGTGGTTAACCACCTGGAGAAGGCCAGAGGATGAGTTGCCAAAACGTGGCGAAACAACAACAACTATGAAGATGAGGATAACAGTTTGCAAAAAAATGAAAACAGGATTGTGTGGTTATGGTTTGCTTGCTCAAACAGGAATATCAGCCTAGATTCATAGCATATTAGATAGATCTAGATCAATGAGAGGCAGCAACATTAGAGTTGTGTACCATTTTCATGAATCTTGTTGACCTTGCTGAAATAGAAAAACTATTCACAGGATATCAAGGAAATATGGGGATGCATAAAAATGATCACAAGGTTTGACATGCATGTTTATTAGATCAAAATGGCAAAACAAGTTCCAAGTGTGTACGTAGTTCATTCCTGATGAAACATTGTTCCAGCATCTGTGTTTGTTGCTAATCTACCAAACTATAGAGATTCTCTGTGATGATGGTAATAATAAATCGTTGGATTTGAGAGATTTATGCTGTGATCAGAAGATGGAAGATCATGGCTAACTTGAAATGAGTTTCAGAGGCTTTATAGACAACGGAAATGAGTGAGACTAATCTGTAGTTGACGGGATCCTCTCTGCCATCCTTTTTGAAGTTGGAACAAAGAATCGCTATTTGTAAGTATTCTGGGCTCAAGTACTTCATTAGTCTTTAATTTATGCCACAAAATAACATGAATGGCAATTTTTCTGGCGTTAATGCAGCAATCATACCTATCCCATGGAAGGCATCATATTCATCAAAACTTTGCATATTGTAGCCAACATTGTCTTTTGCATATTGCATGCATTAATGTTCTGTAACAGACAATTGGGGTGCAAAAAATATTTCATTCAAATGTTTGTATTTATTTAAATGAGCTACAAATATTGGCCTATAAGAAACCTGGAACTCAAAACTGGGTGAACAACGTAAATAATAGCATGTTCCATGGATGCCTGTTTCTTTGAATTGATTCTTGTTACAATAATCTGCATAAAGTAAAGAACATCAAAGAGAAATGTCAAGGTTTTCATAAGTTTTGCTGCAATTTCCCTAATGCGTTTGGTTTCTTTAACATTGATATATTTTCGTTTACTATAATTATTTAATATGCCCGAGGTGATGGTTTAAAAAAAGAAATAATATCTATCTTACATTTTCATCAGTGAAAACAATTCCTTCATTAAAATCTTCTTGAAATTTTTATTTACTTTTTTATTTTTATCATACATGTGAAAGCATGTGCAATACCCTGCTCTCATCAGCTGTCAACCAGAGTGATAAATGGTTCTTTAGTGTTATTGGGATCCTTTTCACTGTTGTTCTCTTGATATTATAACGGTTTGGTTGATGTGACCTCCGACCTTCTTCAAATGTATTTTGTCAAACTCTGGAATCTTTCTGTCAAACTCAGGAATCTACACAGAATTTTGAATGGAACCCTTTATTCAATCCATGGGCATAGCATGCTCTCATTCCGTCAGCCATGACTGGGTAGAAGTCCTAAGTAATTTGCAATTGTATTTTGAGTTTTGCCCGCACTGAAGATTGAACCTTCAACTTTCAGAAGAGTATAACTTACAACTGAATTATACTTTATCCACTGCGCACGTATCTTTGTGGAGTTCCATTCAAAATTCTGTGCAGATTCGTGAATTCAATGGAAATATTCCCGAATTCAACAAGATTCACCTGAAGAACGTTACATCGGCTGAAACGTTGTGAAAATAGCATTCACAATGAGAACAGTAGTCCAAAGTATCCAAAGAGTACAAATAATCAAATAAATTGACTTTTGAACTCTGATTTAGCACAGCAATATTGTGGAATTTTTACCAGATTTTCAACAAATTTCATTGATCAAATTTTGTCATTTGACATTGAGAGGCGTTCAATAAGTAATATCCGTGACCCACTGCAGTCGTCTCATCTACAGAAATTTTACATGTGCAATGGGTTATGTGGCAAATTACAGTTCTTAATTAATTCTTGTTTCTGATCTACAGGTGTTTGAACTGACTCAGATGTGAAATGGAGTCTTTGCACACAACAGGAGACTTTTGATGAAATGAACGAAATGGTAATGATGCCACATCATATGGACGTCTTATCGAATCTTGCTTCCCTGACTGTTGGAAAATTGTCTCTGTGGTACCTGTTTTCAAGAATTCTGGTGAAAGAACTGACCCACTCAATCATTGCCTCATTTGCCTCCTTTCTCTCTTTGCCAAAATTTTGGAGTCCTTAATCAATTAATTTTGAATCGTTAATCTTAAGCACTAGTTCACCACCTCAAAGATACTAGATTTCTTTCTGATAGAGAGTATGGATTTAGGCAAACTCATTTTACTGATAATATTCTAACTGTAATCTCTGAACATATATACTATGTACCGGATAAGGCAGGGGAGACTAGGGAAGTATTTGTATTCACTTGACTTAAATACCTCTGATTAAACCGACAAGCAGCAAAATCCCACCCTACACTGTAGAGATCCCTAGATGTCAGATAGCCTTCTATAATAGTTTCTTCTCTTGAACTGCTAAACTTTGGAATTCCCTCCCGGTTTCTTGCTTCCCTGACTGTACTGTCATGCAGAAGTTCAAGTTTAATGCTTGAGGATGAATTTGGAGATGTGCCAAAAAGATGAGGCAAAGTTTTTCAAAAAGACTGATTATTAGGGCTATGACAACCGCATATTATTTTCCTTGTTTTCATTCTCAGGTATATATCCATTGTTATCTTATATGTTTTTATGTAGAGTGATGTGGTTCTCGGTTGATTAATTGTGTCTTACTGCAGTGGATATATACTCGAGAGTAAAAATAATGAAAAGAATATGCTATTGTCTTCGCCTTACTGATTACACATGGTGAAACCTGGGTCTATTACTATGATCTAGAGACCAAAGCCTGGTTAATGCAGTCGAAGCACTTGGACTCATCACCTCCAAAGAAGCTTACAACGTCATGTTCATGGTCTTCTGAGATCAGGACGGAGTAGTGATGACAGATTTCCTGGCAAAAGGTACCACAACCACAGGAGATTATTATGCTTCATTTTTGAAGAAATTAAAAAAACCTATCAAAATCAAGAGGTGTGGCAAGATCAGTAAGAGGTATCTTCCTCCTGCTCCAGTCCACAACATGCATGTCGCCAGATCAGAAGCACAGCCATATGATTATGAAATCGTCTCCCATCTACCTACTCTCCTGACCTTGTACCCTATAACTTTCACCTCTTCCCAGCCATGAAGTTGTTTTCCCATATGATGCAGCCTTGGTTTCCAAATTCACATCATAGTTGGATGATCAATCTGGGATGTTCTACAAAAACGGTCGATTTTATCCAATTTTAAAAATGAATTGTTCCAAGGTTGAATTAAGTGTGATTCTCGTTGATTAAAATAGTACAATTTTAATAAAAAAAATTTTTTAAAAGCAACAGCAGGTGTTTTATTGATTTGAAGAATATTTAGCTGATAATTCTTTTTACGGTAAGAAAACAGAAAATACCTATTGTCTCAAAAAGAATTAAATTGACACAATTTTAAACAAAAACAGAAGAACTTCATTTTACTGAAAGAATATTTAGCTGACAATGGCAATTATTTGTACGGAAGAAGAAAGAGTTTGTTTTTTCTTAATAGTATTGACCATGGCAGACACTCATTGTTTTAAAAGGAATAATATTATTAACAGTAAATTATGCAGATCGATGTAGAAAGCACTGTGGAATTTCCATGGAGCCCTGCTAGTCACTATCTAAAATGTTACTCAGCAGAGTTGATCACTTGAAATCTGAATGCATTCGATTTTCGTCCTTTATTTGAAAAGCTGCAAATATGGAGACTTACTGTCAGAGTTCCATTGATTTTTCGATTGAGAGCCAAAGCTTTACTGAGTAAAGCAAGTTTAAAATTCTATTCATTGCTTTCTCTCTAAACTAACCCATTGTGTTGAGCCCTTTCGCTTCGTTCTGATTGCTGTTTGCAAACTCAATGAACACAAGTTAGAAATACCCCCCACACCCTTTTTTTATTTTGCTGTCTTTCTCTTCAAAGCATTAACAATCTTTACTTAAAGCTGTTGGATAATAAAATAACATTAAAATCTCTGTGTACATTTTATTTTACACATGGACGTATATAATAGTGACTCAGTAAGTATGAGGCCATGTCGTGTTATTAGTTGACACTTTGCATGTGGGACGATTCAAAACGGGGCAGTTGTGGTTTTATTTAAACAGCTTAATTCTTAATCCAAAGGGGCAAATATACATAAAAAGAAACTGGAATCGTAGGAAGATCTCCATAATTCTAGTAATCATAGCAGCAACCTGACTCACGAAAAAAGAATTTCAAAAACCACCTGGTAAATATACCCGGTGAACCAAGGGCAAGAGAGATTCAAAAACTTGCTCTTGCAGTGATGATTAGAATCTTAAAAAGATCTCTCGGTTAGAATGTATGAGATTGTGAGTGAATGTCTGGCATCCGGTAGGATGTCCATCCCCAGCTAAAACAAAATAATAAGAAAATTAAAATAAAGAATGTTTGCTAATAGGCTGGAAGACCAGGGTTCAATCCTCCGTTGAGTCATATGAACGACTTAATTAAAAATAGTTATTGATGAATACAAGGATAAGTAGAGTAGTCTACATGAAGTTTAAAAATAATAAGAAAGACAGAAAGAACGAAAACGTCTCAAACTGTAAAGTTAAAAAAAAGAAAAAAGAAAGAGAAGCCGTATCAATCAGTATAGAAAAGGGAAAGAAAAACGAAAGAAAGCGTCTCATTATGGAAATAAAGGGTAGAATTTGTATATGATATTATTTAAGATGTTGGGAAGCTCTGACTTGCTATTTGCTTTCTGCTCTGTCCTAGAGTTTGGTGATATTTCTTTTTATTAAGTCAAATGAACAAATTAAATTAAATCTTAATAAGAAAACAATTAATGAAACTGTAATTTATTTCATGCATATGAAAGTTCAATAAAATATTTGATGATGATGATGATGATGATGATGATGATGATGATGATGATGATGATGATGATGATGATTGTTTTGGAGACCCCCCCCCCACACACACAAACAAACAAACACACAAAATGACATAATTAATGAAATAATCAGACTAAGTAATTTTGGCGAATTAAATTGAAATTTCTAGGTAATATTCTGTGTTTTTGATTCATGTTCTATTGCATAATTCGTTTATATTTCATAGAATGAATTTTTTTCTTCACACCAGATAAATAATCGATTATTATTTTTATTTAAAAAAGAAAGCCAGATAGATACTTACCGCATCTCTGCTGTTCACGTGACTTGAGGATAACATAAAATAATTGTAAATTTCTTTCTTTTTTTTAATGAACAGAAAAATATAGGAATATATAAAATAAACGTTTTGCTTTGAAGGTATGGTGAATTTCGAAGTGTGTCTCTTAGTAAATTTTGTTCCTGGTCATAATGAATGTTAGTGGTAATAGATAAATATTAGTGGATAAAAAATCGTCTTATCGTCTCCGAATTATAACTAAGCAGAATGAAAATATTGATCCGGATATAGAATGTAATCGATAAAATTAATTGGAAATAAAGCTTGTTTTCTTAGAAACACTCGCATTAAAAACTTATGAAACAGAATTTGAAATTGCCCCTGTACATGCAACAAAACAAAAAACAAAAACAGTGAAAAGCAGAAAATGGCAGTGAGAAGCAGAAAATGGCACAATTAAAGCAGAAAAAACTGTAATTGGAACAGGAAGAAAGGCATAAGAAACTACAATTGGAATATGAAGAAAGACAAGAGGAACGTTTTGCTAAAACACTGGAACTACTAAAGAGTAATCGAGAAAATGTCGATAGTGTTAATTTCTCCCATACAACTATTTTTAATAGCATGGACACATTTCATTATGTGCCTGAGGAAGAGAAGAATTTTGAAGCATACTACACAAGATACGAGGATGTTTTTCAACTGGACTATAAAAAGTGGCCAAATAGTCAGAAAGTGAGCCTCTTACTCAGAAAATTGGGTACATCAGAACACAGCAAATTCGTAGATTACATATTACCTAAAAAAACTGCGGAATTAGAGTTCATGGAAGCTGTAAAATTACTAAAAGAATTATTTAATCCAAATATATCTCTTTTTCATAAAAGATGGCTGTGCATGAATCTAAGAAAGATGGACAACCAAGATTATTTGTACATACGCATCAGTTGTCAATAAAAACTGCGATAATTTTAAGCTTGCAGAACTAACGGGAGAAGATTTTAAATGTCTAATCTTCGCTCAAGGGTTATTTTCCACGAAAAATGCAGAAATACGCAGACGAGTGTTGTCTAAGCTGGAATCTGAGCAAGATTTAACCCTCCAGAAACTAGCAGAGGACTGTGAAAGGGCCATTACACTAAAAAAGGATTCAAAAAATATAGAAGAATCCGGAGTGGCATATGTAAGAAAAGTTAGAAAACCATACGCACCAACCAAGAACTTTACAAAGAAAAGCAATGGAACGGGATATTCCAAAGATAATAACCATAAATATAGTACAGAATATAACAAGCCTCTTCCTAGATATAACTGTAAGAGATGTGCAGAAAAGCATTGGGAATCAGATTGTCCTTATAAGAAGAAAAAATGCTACATTTGTAAGAAGGTGGGACACAAAAGCGATTGCTGCAGATATAAAGATTACACCAGAAAGAGAGTACAGCAAACAAAATCAAATACAAAATTAGACAAAGATCGGCGAAAATACGTAAAAGTGGAAATATTTAAAACATCAATAAAGTTACAACTCGACTCCGTCTCCGATGTTTCTATAATAAACCTGAATACGTGGAAAAAGTTGGGAAAACCGGCCATGATGAAAACTAGTAAAGCAGCCCGGACGGTAACTGGTGGTGGTATAAAATTTGAAGGAGAAGTTGTCCTCCCGATAAAATTGAAAGGGATTTCGAAGAAATTAAAAATATTCGTACTAAAAAATAGTGAAAATCTGTTTGGAATAGATTTAATTGAGAAATTCGGACTATGGGATAAGCCAATCAATACATTCTGTAAAAAATTAGAATGTTCTTCTCCAACAACAGTAAATATAAAAGACGATTTAAAAGAATTATTTCCTGAGGCATTCACGACTAACTTAGGTCGCTGCAATAAATTCAAGGCCTCGTTTGAACTTAAAGAAAACGCCAGCCCAATTTTTATTCACTAAAATTAGTATCAACCTGACGTTTCCCTGGGATATTTCTTTTTTTTTTTACTTTTATTTTAGTTATGCTTTTTTTTTACACAGTGATCACCACTTATCAAGGCCCGGAAGCCACTCAGGGATAAGGCTTATTGCAAGTACATTACGTTAGTGTGGAGATTTGATGAAGTGTTTACTTAAGGGGGCGGTTCATTAGGAATTTGTTAACGTTGGACTTGAAGTCCGGTGGGAAGCAGGCAGACGGAACAGAGTTTCACAGGCGTGCAGTTCTAAGAAAGAAGCTTTGTTCATGGAATCCACGTTTTGATTTAGGCACAGATATAGAGTGGGGGAAATTTTTCACAGTGGATTCAGCTAGACGGGTGTTTTTCTTGAAAGATTGGCGAGGGGGGACCAGAGATTGGAGTTCATTAAAACCCTTTTTTAGCTTTTCTTTTAATTAATTTATCGTGCTTGGAAAGATAATACGATGAAAAAAAATTTTATTAAAAGAATCGGTTTTAAAAAATAAATTAGACAACTTACGAAATGTTTAAATCGAAGTCGAGTTTTATTTTTCATTTTAGTGGCGAAATAGACATTGAATTAAATGAGATTTATTTTTTGTCTTCCATTTCTACAACACCTTATTTAATCTATGGCGGTAGCAGGCTCTCGTTTTGTTAACCATAATCGGTTAGAAATCGGAAGTAATTCGCAGTTGTGTTTTAATTGTTGCTCACACTGAGGATTGAAGGTTCAACCTCTTCTAACTTACAACTGGATTTAATCAAGTACTTTATCGACTATGCCAGATTTCTTGTTTAAATTCATGAGATACTAAAAAAAAAGAAATACATATTTTAATGTGAATATCTACAGACAGGCGACATGCCATCTGTCGATTTTATTATATAAAAGAGAATTTTAAAATATCTATTCTTCAACAATTTCTTATCGTCATTGTTGCTGATGTTGTTAAACGAAGATCATGACTCAAGATGGTCTGGTCTGCATGAAGTCTTTATTTGCCATAGATATTCATTAATTTGCAAGGTTGCGGCTTTTTATACCCCACCCCAACAATGAGTGCAGCAAATCTCAGCGTTTACATGCAAAGTCAAAGAAGATTTCACCCAAGACACGAAATGTAGCAACATTACTACATCCACTTTATTGATTTGCGATTTCATGCCTGAAAGTTCAAAACAAGAGGCCATTGAAAACGTAAACTCTCCTCAGTGAAAATTCAGTAAATAGCTCCTACTTGTTAGACATTAGTTAGCTTGCAAGATTGCAGATTTTTACCTTCGACAAGGCTTAAATTATGCAGAAACAACAGCAGTTGCCAGACGACTCGAGGACAATAAATGCCAAAAACAACCATAACATGGCGTTTTTCTGTCACCGCTGTTTACTTTGATTTAATTAATTCATTGGTCCGTGGTTTCATGTCTTTGCTTATCATACACAGAGGCATAAACGACCAGAGGACGACGTATCCTGTTACGGTCAACCTAGATTTTAATCAAAAGCCCTGTTAAATGGATAACTTTAACACTATCACATTGCCACTCTCATCCTACCACATTGATTGGTTGGAATTTAGAGAGAGAGAGAGAGAGAGAGAGAGAGGGAGAGAATGTGTGTGTGTGTGTGTGTGTCGGTGCGTGCGTGCGTGCGTGCGTGCGTGCGTGTGTGTGTGTGTGTGTGCGTGTGGAGGGATCTGTTGCAACTTTCTTACTTGTCATTCAAAAAAAAAGGAGGAGGAATGAATCAAGATATTAAAAAACCTACACCAAAAATAAAACTGATAGGAAGAGACATGGATTTATCAAAGTTGGCCAGAATCCCAAGTTCAAAGTCAAGAATGTGATTAATGTTTCTATCAGCAGGAAACCATCTGTGTCCGAAGTCACTTGTAATGAAAGTTGCATTTTAAAAAAAATCATCAAAATGGTCTTTCTTTTCTCAGAGAAAAAAAGCTTTAAGTTGATATCTGTGTGTGAGATTTTCATAATATGTGTGTGTGTGTGTGTGTGTGATTGTAGTAATGTATGTGTATGATAGTAGTAATGTATGTGTGTGATTGTAGTAATGTGTGTGTGATAAT
The DNA here is from genome assembly GCF_053919585.1 of Euprymna scolopes. Classification (NCBI taxonomy): domain Eukaryota; kingdom Metazoa; phylum Mollusca; class Cephalopoda; order Sepiida; family Sepiolidae; genus Euprymna; species Euprymna scolopes. Next base: position 95,610,806 of record NC_136482.1, on the reverse strand, counting down.
AGTAATGTATGTGTGATTGTAATAATGTGTGTGTGTGTGTGATTGTAATAATATATGTGTGATTGATTAAATGTGTGTGTAGTTGTAGTTTTGGATGTGTAATTGTTATAAGTGTATGATTAATAATGTGTGTGATTGTAGTTATGTCTGTATGTGATTGTAGAAATATGTTACTTTATAATGTGTATGTAATTATAGTAATCTGTATTTCTGATTGTAGTTCTGTGTGTGTGATTGTGATAATGCGTGTGTAGTTGTGATAATGTGTGTGTGATTGTAGTAATATGTTTGTGTGATTGTAATATTGTGTGTGTGATTGTAGTAATGACTGTGATTGTGATAATATGTGTGTGTGATTGTAGTAATACATATGTCTTATTGTAATAATGTGTGTGTGATTGTAGTAATGTGCGTGTGCATGCGTGAGTCAACTAAGCGAGATTATTATCTCCTGTATAATAATTAGACTGCAGAAATTCCCCTCTGTACGAAAAAAATAGGTTTGCAGCACCAAATGCTACATACAAATTTAATACATCTAGCCTATTAGCCACTATATATAGCTTTCAATCATTCAACCGTGATATTAAAATGCTACATTCCATCTGACGAGCATCACCATCACAATCGCCACATCTTAAGAGGAAGGAGTCCCTACTTTTCTCTCTAGATATTTACTCCTACCACTACTACCAGTTGTCACTGGGTCCTAGGCTACATTTTTCAACTATAGTGTGATTACACCCACCCCCATAACTGGCTAAGACAAACATAGACATGACATATTCTTTCCGATTTCTGAATACTAAATAATAACGTCTCCCTAGCAATGTTCTGCCCTTTCTAATTGGCTGAGATCGAAATTCTTATATTCTAGAATTAAACTAGATAAACTAACACTTCTAAAAGTTTACAAAAATGGCGTCTCTCTCCAAGAAAAAGAAATACAAACATTTTAACCACTCACAAACAAACACTTAAATACTGATAAACCTTAATTACTGGGACCAACGTGCACAAGTATGCAACTTTTTATATATTCCCGCTTTTGCTTGAACGTCTGGAATACTGAGAATAAATGTAAAGACAGCAATGGTTTAGGAATGTAAACATGTACAAAGTACCGGCACGATTCTCCCCCCCGCTCCCCAAAAAATTAAAAACCTGTCCAGGCAAATACTTACTTAAGTTAGATATTTACTAAAGAATACTCCCTATTTTTATTAAATATTTCCTTTTACACGAGCGATCTACTAAGTCCGTCAGCATAAAAAATGTTGTTATTAAAATAAACAATAACAATTTAGTCACAGTCGCGATTATTTTTTGCAGATTCTTGAACACTGAGACCTTTTTTTTTCAACCCAGTGTGCCACTTTTTTTTATCTTTGTAAAAATAAATAAATAAATACACAACTTTATTCCTTTATTATTGAAATAAAAACAAAACGAATTTAGTCATAGTCACAATTTTCAGCCGAGAGATTTCTTTTTTGTAACACAATAACAATGTAACACTATAAAGTATTTGTAAAAAGTAGAATCCGTTAAAAATCTTCATAAAAAATAAACAAGTTTTTTCTTATTTAAAATATGTTTTTTTACATTAGGGGAATTTTTTGGTACTATTACAGTTTATCACCGAAAATGGAGACGCCATTTTTTTCGGGCACTTGTCATTAGAATCAGAGAGAGAAATCAATGTTTTAACCTATGACCTATGTATGAAATAAATAACAAGCAAATTAAACTAGATATTAATTACTTGAATCTTTCTGGGGCTAGTTTGCTGCATTCGCTTATTATGTGATTTATTGTTTCGTCTTTTTGTCCACACCGTTTGCATTTGCTGTTTTCTTGTGTCTTGTCGATTCTTGCTTTGATATGGTTGGTTCTAATTGCGTTATCTTTTGTGGCTGTTATTAGGGGTTCAGTTTCTCTGATTAGGTTTCCTTTCTATTATTATTATTATTATTTTTATTATTATTATTATTATTATTATTATTATTATTATTATTGTTGTTGTTGTTGTTGTTATATGGAGATGTAAGTGTTATGAAATAATAAACTTTCAGAGAAAATGTTTTGATAACAAGGAGGAATTTGGGAAAATAAAACAATTAGTTTGGGTTGTAATGGAATTTGGGATCATGGATGGTAGGCCAGATTGGAATGTAGATGTAGATAAAGAAAGCTTGATTTAGAATAACAATGAGATTAACGTCAGATAGTTGAACAAAGGCATAGTCTTTATATATACACGTTAGTCAGTTAGGGGAGGGGGTTAGAGTTAGTCTGGGGAAGGTCGGATTGGAAAGCGAACAGGATCCAATCACTGAGGTTCACAGGAGCACTAGCAGAGCCACAGCAAAAACCGCTTTAAATCTCCCAATCGATGCCAATTTCAAAATTTCATACACAGATCTAAAAAGACGTATCAATACATACACAACATAGAAATGGTAAACTTACTGGAATGAATTTCCTAACAACAAACTTCACGAAATCATGCCAAAAATTAAAAAACAAAATACACAATTAAACAGAAAAGAAGAATTCAAACTAACTAAGAATAAAAATAGGCCATACATATTTAACCCACTCATATCTCCTAAAAAAAGAAAGCCAACCCATCTGTATACCTTGTCAAACACCACTCACAATCAAACACATATTAATTGAATGCACTGATTTTGTAACAGCAAGAAATTCTACAAAGAAAACAATATTAAAGAGTTATTCCATAAAAAAATCCTGACATCATACTCTCATATCTTAAAAAAAATTGGTCTTTATAACAAAATTTAAAAAGAAACCTTTATATAACAGCTCCCTACACCCATAGACACCCGGCATAAAATAACCCAAAGGTTTGGCATGCCATGAACCCAACAAAACAACAAACAGAGAACAATATAGCAAGATGTAGAGGCCAAGGAAGCGTGCAGCTCCAAGGAATAAATGTTTAATATATAATATCATCTGGCGTTTGATGTCCTTTGGAGGAAATGTTTTTGCAGCTTCACAAAACCTAAAAGAGGGATGAAGTGAAAACAAGGTATGTGTGCCCCCAAAAAAGATGTTAACCATCCCGAAAAAGAATTTATTTTTCCCTTTGATGTTAATGACTGTACTATGAAAACATGTTTACTGCAAAGCTAAACAATAAAACATGAACCAATAGCTATTACATCACGCATGCATATTCGTAAAGCCATAATTCGACCTTCATTTGGCAAATTTTATTTTTTTAATTTTCACATTTTGCACCCATTTTACCCGGCTAAAATCCAAATATAAAGTTTCGCACGGGTCCAAATACCCTACATATGAAGTTTCATGTCTGTAGACCAAAAACTGACGGATGAGTTTGGTAGGCAAAATTTTTTAAACAAAAAAAAAAAAATATATATATATATATATATATATTTTAAACAAAAAAAATATATATATATATATATATATATATATATATATATGAACGCTGACCGAAAGTCCACTACACAATTCAACAGTTTTCTGGGTCCATTTCAAAGATAATTAGTAAAGTAACTAAAATAATAAAAACAACTTGTTTGTACAAAAAATAGCTTAATTAGGCCCCCCCCCAAAGCGAGAGATTCTCGCTTCATTCAGCTGAAAGAAAGCAAAGCCCTCAGTCCAGCTCAATCTAGTGTCTGTCTTGTGCATAAGCTGGACCCTTGGTAAGTGTTGCTGCTATTATTATTATTGTTGTTGTTGTTGTGTGTTATTGACTAACACAGTTCTTTTGATTATTCTACATAATATATAGAAAGAGTTTTGTGTTTACTATAACCTTTTTACTCAAATATTATGCAAGTATAAATCATGTAGAATATATGCATGAATATAATTACACGTAATAGTTAACTAAAGATGATCATCCCATAAGAAAACGGAAAAAAAACTAATAGTGAATTAATTAAAATGAATGTTTAAAAGAATATGCAAATTAGCTAGACCTTTTGCAGATAAATGCAATTCAACGACCCATTGTTTTATTTTCTTTTTAAATAAATAGAAAAAAAGAGTTTTTAATATGAATATCAATACACAAAAAAAAAATTATAGGAGTATGGATTGATTTCACCATGACTAAGGAACTCCATCAATTCCATGTATGCTAATTTTACAGAATATCAGAGATGTTAACAGGTGCTGCACCTTGACTAAGGGTGACCTGGAACTGTGCAAATGAGGGTGTTCAGCTCCTTGAAGTTTATACATATCTGCATACCTAAATACATACAGTGCCTAGTATTCCCAAATGGTCACCCATCCGGTCCTGCCAGGCTCAACATTACTTAAATTCAATGATCTTGCAAGAATCGATGTGTCAACATGATTATACCATATACTATAGTTTGCTCCGATCACCCCCCCCCCCGCAAAAAAAAAAAATTAATGAGTTGTGTAAGTTATTATATTTGTGTAATACAGTATTAATCTTGCTGGAAATTGGGAACTCGAATAAAAAAAAATCCATGAAAAATGATTTATTTACAAACGTTTACTGTGTAATCAAAAAACAAATAAATTAAACGATTTTTATTTTTTAAATATTTCGCCTCGGTTCGTTTTCTGCTTCGATTTTACTCGATTCGTCTTTTGGATTGAGAATGCCAAGGCCGTTATGTTCGAGATGAAGCCCCTGCAAGGCAGCCATGATGGATAGTATTTCAGCAATGTTTACAGATTTTAATCATGCATTGCTATGTAACAGAACAACTGTGTGTGTGTGTGTGCGCGCGCGTGTGTGTGTGTGTGTGTGTGTGTGTGTGTGTGTGTGTGTGTGTGTGTGTGTGTGTGTGTGTGTGTGTGTGTGTGTGTGTGTGTGTGTGTGTGTGTGCGTGTGCGCGTGCATGCTGATTGTTGAACGTCATTGTTCCATCTTGGGTAAACTGTGCTTTGCCAGTGAAGAAAAGTCAGGATTTTCAACACACTGCCCCAAGAACCACAGGCTGAAGGTAACTTGTGCAGAGTACTCCCTTTGTAACAAAGTCCTTGACACATCGTTCCTATTTACTGGCCTCTCCACGAGGGCAGATCTAGACACAAGGTCTGTTTTTAATGTGGAGAAAATCCAGCTCCCCAAAAAGGGTCACTCTGAATAGGAACACAAAAAATCATTTCAGTCTAGAAGGACAGAACAAATACTACACTGTGATCTTGACCTAAAGGTCAAGGAAACGTTGACATGTTGTTGCTGATAAGAGTCGAGATTTTGTTCGCATAACACTTTTCAAACAATCGAATGAGGAATAGAAATTTGCTTTTCCATCTGTCATGAAATAATCTTTCTTTTTTACTAGTGAGGGTCGATGAGTATTAGGGTCCAAGGGCCGCTCGATGATAAAGATTAATGAGTGTCAGATAGACAATGAGACAACACCATGATGATCAGTAATGGTAGAACTTGGAAAATGTTTGGTTATTTAAAAGGATGGCTCAACAGGAAGTTATTTACATTAGACTTGAAAACGACCATATTGTAGTCAGATGGGAAGACGGGCAGTTCTGGGAAAGAAACTTTGCTCACGGAATTTTTTAGTTTTAGGCACAGATATAGAACAAGGGAAATTATTGACAGTTGTTGTGGCTAGACAAACATTTGTTGCAAATATTTTGCAGGAGGGGGGACCATAGATTGAAGTTCAGTCGAGCACCTGCTATGAAAATGACATTAGAGCAGAGATGGGCTTGTAACGTCTCTTCTGTCAGAAAAACGAAGTAGGAAGCCAAGAAGATAATTGTCCACTAGATTTCAAAGTCATTCTTGTATCATATCTGAAAAGTATCCATAACGCTGTCGAATATCTCTTCTACTTGTTTGGTCATCCCCTGTTGTCGACACGAGGTGTGAAGATTCCATATTCACAAAGGAACTGCTGAATGTTCTCAAATGTTTTCCAATCAGAGCATCTTTGATTTGGAAGTGTTTCCTGATGGAGATGCCTAGCTTCTTCTGCATTAGCATCTACCAAACCATCAACGAAGTGAAGATCTGCTCTCCATAGATTTTTGTATGTGTCACCTTGGACCAGTCGTTCAAACACAATAAAATAACCAGAATAATCACTAGAAAATGCAAGACTGGCGTTATTTGTTGCTCAGTATTTGCTTCTATAACCTATAACTCGAAAATAAAATGTTTTTGGATTTATGTTTATGAAAACTATTTTTTTTATTATTATTTACTAATATAGAACATAATCTCAAAGCCATGCCATTGATGTTACAAACATCTTGCTTAAACAATATCAGCTACTGAAGTGTGCTCTATTCGTTCGCATTATCGTTAATGACAGCTGGCAATTTCACTGTAAACAGCGCATAGGATTGGGAGTAGACGCATACAAGCATAATGTTTTGCTGTATCACAGTTTTTCTGTGTGACTAGAAATACCAATATTTCAGGCTGCAATTGAAACCCAAGAGTTTTTCAACAGTTTCATTCACTGTACAATTGATGCAAGTGAAAAAAAGGCAAATCTTATTGTTTATATAAACAATATCAGCCATTGAAGAGTGTTGTGATCGCTTTTATGAAGAGTTTTGCATTATTGCTAATGGCAGCTGCCGATTTCACTTATTGCTGGTGTTCAATGTTATTTTGTTGAACCTTCAAACACTTATGTGAATGAATGAATATAATAAGATTACTACTACTACTACTACTACTACTACTACTACTACTGCTGCTGCCCGTCTGTCATTGCTTGTTCGCTGAGTTTGAGGGTTGGTCGTTTAGGTCATCGGTCGAATGGCTTCTCTCCACCTGATTCGATCCATTGCCAATGCTTCTGTTCACCTGCGATGTTTCAGGTCCTGCTTGCTGTTATTACTCCACCTCTTCCTGGGCTGACCTCTTGGGCAAGCATCAGAGACATCAAAGTTAATGATTCTTCTTGACCACTTGCCGACTGCCATGCGTTGGATGTGGTCAAACCATCTCAATCTATTCCAGCTTAGGGTCTCATCATCTACTGAATTCAATCCACTGCTTCTCCTGCAAGATATGAATACATAAATATGTTCTGGTATCAAGGGAAGACTGAAAGACAATCAGAACTTCACTTGTAAGAGGTGTTTCGGATTGCTGCCCATTCCCACGTTGAAAGAGGTGATTGTTGTGATGCTACAACTGCCAGAATCCGTTCTGCATGAAAGAAATTTAGAAAACTCCTCCTAATCCTCACATGCAGAGGCATTTCGTTACACAATAGAGGCTATGCTTACAACACTTGTGTCAGAGGCATTCTCTTGTATGCCAGTGAGACTTGGCATGTTACATTTGAGGACATTATGAATCTAACCTGCACTGGTGATGCAATGATATGATGGATATGCTCCTCAAAGTTTGTAAATAGAACCCTTTCAATGAACTGAGATCTAGGCTTGATGTCAAGTCAGTAAAAATATAATAAAATTAACATATATAACTATATAAGTTGAGTAAATACAAATAAATATAACGGCCGGTGTTGTTTCACAAAATATTGCTTTTGGGTACGTATGATGAATACGAACCGACCATGCTATTTTGTTGAGGTAGGATCCACCTAATTAACATATGTGGAGTGTCAACCATATAAATATGGTTGGTACCGTAAAGACGGGAGCGATCTAACGAGATACCTAACAAGAGACAACAAGATCGAGAATCGATGACTACCCAGCCGACACCTTCTCCAGGGACGGTTTCCCCATGACTATACCAATAAACTCTATGTAAATATTGCATATACTTCCTTGCTCTCAGTATATCTGTTCTATTTTTACTTTTGTGTTGTAGTTATTTATTTCCATGTGTTCAGTCGTGCTTCAACAGATTTTCAAGTTAAATTCAACTTTTATGGTATGACATTAAACCTTTATTTCTTTCATTATAATATTGCATTGAATAATTCCTTTTCTACCTGAATTACCACCTTGTTAATTGGATCTCTTTTGAAGGACGCAATACTGTCAACGAGAATTCAACGATTGCAACACCTTCTAAATGATATTCCAAATTTCGGTTACAGACAGACACCAAGTTTCTATTATATTATAATACTTGTTCACAGTGTGAATTACCAGTCAATCGTTTAGAAATATTGCTAACGCAGCCTCTGTGCACTAAGCAGCAGCTGTTGCATCTGCTGTAATGGTCAGTCTAGTCACACATGCAAAAAAATATATATATATACCAACAATAATTATCTTGATAGAGAAGTCCTTGGGTTGAAAACTAAATCACAGAATTATCTGCCCACGCACTTATATAATGTATATATTAACAGTTGTCCTGTTTTTAAATCTCCGAAACAAGTGAATGGTAAACAACCGATGATCCCCGTTTTCTATTTAACAATTTAAGTTAGGGTTTCTTTTTCACCGATATATAGTTTAATTCTCATTGGTAATTGTGGATTTTCTAACAGAAAGTTGGCTTATGCAAGTGCTAAGTCTGCGATGTTGACTTTAGTTGTTTTTTTCAGGAATTTAAACTACATTTTTTTTCTTAATTATTTTAGTATCTTTTTATAAAATAGTCAAAGCTTCTTTAAACTCTATATATATATATAATATAAAACTGAACGTCTGTGTGTGTGTGTGTGTGTGTGTGTGTGTGTGTGTGTGTGTGTGTGTGTGTGTGTGTGTGTCTGGTCACGAATAGGCTCCTATATGGTTGACTATTATAGAAAACTGATCACATATAATGATAGAGGATGTATCGAGACACAAGAATGGGTATGTTTGATCTGGCATAATGATGATTCATTAAAATTGTTGTGTCTGCATACGCGCCTGGTCCACAAAGTATGGAAATAAAAAAATTTTTAATTAAAAAAATGTTTACAAGTGTTTTTGATATAGATGTACATAATAATACTTTGATAAGTATGTTTTAACTTAAATAGGGATGGTATAATAAAATTGTGGGGTCTGCATTCGCGCCTGGCCTCCATAGAATGGAAATAGGCACAATCTTTAATAAAGACTTTTCATATCTATCTGCGTAAGTATACTTTGATAATTATGCTTCAGTTTGGAGAAATATGATATAATAAAATTATGGGGTGTTCATTCGCGCCTAACCTCCATAGAATGGAAATATGTCTCAAAGTTTAAGAAGATCCACAGAATATTGTGACAAGTGTTTCAGTGTGAGCAGGTATGGTATAATAAATTATGGGGTTTATCTATTTTATTTTTATTTTCATCATATTTTACTTTGGTTTTGATACCCCTAAATTCGAAGCTATCTCTTTACAACCCTTCCTTTCCATAACCTATCATACTTTCATAAATCAGAATCCATTTTCTGTTGGCTGTTTTTGAACCTAGTCAACGACAGGTACTTTTGTTAGTATATACGAGCAAACAGTTAATAAAACATGTTAAAAAACACTTTGAAATGAGTTAAAAACATATTTAATCTGATAAGGAAATACTAGATAAGTGGATAGTCCTTAATCCGTGGAGTTTCGAAGAAATACTTTCCTTCTCATCAGAGGGTAGGAATTAGCAAAATGCAGGATCGGATTTTGCATGCAAAAGTATTTGATGAAACAACAAGTAAGTCAAAGATCTTACTTGAAAACAAAAAAAGTGAAGCAGAGGGAATATGGTAAAGAAAAAGGTGATTACACATGAATGGATAGTCTGGTGGAAGATAAATAATCCAGTGACGGTAAAATCCAAATATATAACTCCAAGAAAGTTAATTGAATTTCCATTTGCACAAGTAAAATCCGAGGAAATCCCGTAATTGGAAGAAGATGGTCCATAATAATCCAAAGGCAGAAATCCATGAAAAAATTCACAAAAATGTGTACAAGGAAAAAAGGAAAAATTCCAATAATATTAATAAAAGAAAAATAAGATATGCTTTTCACTCTACTGCCGAGATATAAATATAAATAAGAAAGATCAAGGAAGAAAAAGAGGAGAAAAAAAAAATGGCGATAGAGTTAAATATAAAATAGAGAAACAAATGTCAAAATGACCCAGACAGGAAATGTTAAAGGTGCGAAAAAAAATATATACGGCAAAATAACATAGGTCAACTGAAATGTACAGGTCATCACTTAAAATCAACTGAAATGTACAGGTCATCACTTAAAATCACTTATTTTTATTTTATTTTATTTTATATATATATATATATATATATATATATATATATATATATATATTAGTGATGGGACGATTCCAATATTTTTTCAGATTCCGATACAATTACCGATTCTAATTCTTTTTAAATCTCTAAATATTTAACTATAAAAGTGTTATTTTGTCCTGATTACCGTAAAAACACATCTTAAATGTGCCTATATTCTCTCAAACATAAAAACACACTTAGGAGACGGGGATTTAGAAATTTTAGTCTTGCTGGAAGTTTAAATCATTAAATATTTATTATTTTATTGTTACTACAAGCAGTGGAAGATGTTTCTTAAACCAAAATCAAATTAAAAAAAAATAATTTAAGGAATCGGTTTTGGCATTAGTATCTGATACCATAAAAAGCTCCTATTTTTCTGATTCCCGATTAATAATCGTCTCAAAGAGAAAGAATAAAAGAATGACAATATAAAAATATATACTAATGCATATAAATTTAATTGTTGATTCGATAGAGAGATTACATCAATTAGTGGTGTAGGATAAATATGCTCTTTACACCTAGGTATTTTGAAGCCTAATGCTTCTCATCAGAAGAGGAGAGAAGGTGCTATTTAACATACTGAAGATACAACATCTAACGATAACAACATTAGGAGTGAAAAAAGAGAGAGTAAAGCATTGTAAATGTGGAGGAAGGGAGAAAAAAGAACTAGAGTAATTAATGCGGTCTTGGAAGAAAATTGTGGATATCACATAGTGGGTATAAGTGGTATGTAGTGTGGTTAATGGATGAACGTATTAGACACATACCCCATAATCTACCATGGCAAACGTGTAGGTTTTTATAACTATCTATAGGAGTAGAAACATTATTTGTTAGGGGAGAAGTGAAATATGGTTTCTAGTAGATGAAGGGATTGGTTAAAGTTAGGGCTTATAGTTTATATTTGATAATCGGCCGATTACTTAATAATTGGCTGATTGATAGGTTTTCTAATACTAATACTAATAATCAGCCAATTTTGTTCTCCTTAATGTTATGAATATTAATTAAAATATCTTGTAAACAAAGACAAGTTAACTCCCTTTTTTGCTTGCCAGTGAAAATTTATCAAAGAAACGTATATCATCTACATCATATTATCAAATAACAAGCATGACGTGTTATTAGCATATAGACTTTTACAACTGCACTGAATTTGAGGCAAATAGATGGTAAGCATATGGAAAAGTTCCCTCCTTTCTCATCCTATTGAATTAACATTATTTTTTTTTTACTTTAAATCATTTGTCAAAGATAATTATTGCTTCATCTTTCAGTTTTCATGTTGAGGAATTGTACAGTAAATTGTGCTGATGTGCAAACCAAAAATAAAGCGTTCTTCATCAGTCATACTCTTGTTCCTCATTTTTGGACTCTTGCTACCGTTACATATATATTTTTATTTTTCTGGTTTAAATAGTGTATATTTTATTGAGATAAATTATTAATTATATATCAGACATAAGTACGAGCAATTTAAATATGTAAAAAAATTAACATTATGGCAATAGCAACCGGTTTCTGCTGGAAGTATTTTGATGTCAATCCCGAAAATAAGTATACGGCTGCCTGCAAGTTATGTCAAACCATTACATCTAAGAGTGGCAAATCAGCAAAAACTTTTACAATGGCTAATATGTTAAACCAATTTAGAAAGGTTCATCTAAAAGAAGCAAAAGTTGCAGATAGGAAAGGGAAGCACAATGAATATTCAGGAACAGACATTACAGGAACAAGTGGCAGCAACTACGAGCCTCCAGCGAAACACCAATCTACTATAGAATCAATATTGACCACAGGTCACAAGAGATCCATTATCTGATAAGAGAAATGATTGCTGTTGATATTCAACCATATTCTGTAACATCTGACATTGGATTTAAAAGGCTTACTACAAAACTTTATTCAAATTACAGCATTCCATCAAAAAAGTACTTCACTGCAAAATAATTTTCAATATATTTACAGAAGTAAAACAAAAATTCAGTTATATCTTGCTGAAATGAGCAGCATTTCATGGACTACAGACATTTGGATAGCTACAACAGATAATGCTCCCTTTCTAAGTTTGACAGGTTATTGACTTTCAAATGACTTTGAACAGTTCAGAGCTGTGCTTAGAATTGTTCCATTCCCTGGTGCACTCACAAATGCAAGAATAATTGAAAAATTGTTCTGGATGAGTATAAAATCTTTTCTTAGTCTTGCGGGATTCAGGTACAAATTTAGTTGCTGGTGTCAGAGAATGTGGTTTAGAATAACTACCATGCTTCATACATACATTGCAACTCTCAATAAATGGCTCAATATTTTTCCAACAGACTGTTAAGACAATCTTTACAACTAACAGAAATAAAGTCTCTCACTTCAATCACTCTCCATTAGCAATTAGCAAATTAACTGAAATGCAGGATCAGCTTAATTTGGAAAAACATAAACTTATTCAAGATGTGACCATGGTGGTATTCAACTTATTAATGCTAAAAAGAAAGTTAGAACAACAAAAAGCTCTTGTAATGTATGCTGTTTATAAGATTCCTACTTTACCAACGTGTAACTACAGACATTTGGACAGCTATCACAGATAATGCTCTCTTTCTGAGTTTGACAAGTCATTGGTTTTCAAATGACTTTGAACAGTGCAGAGCTGTGCTTAGAGTTGTTCCATTCCCTAGTGATGAAATAGTTTAAATTTAATAGGAAAGAGAAAAGTAATTAATTGGCCGATTAACCATCAAATCAGTCGATTGCCGATTAATCTGCAAAGTAGCCAATTAGGTTGATTACCAATTACCTGTCGTTGATTAATTGGTACACCCCTAGTTTATAGTATGATTTAGATTATTGGGAGGGAGTTCAGTAATGATATAAGAGTAAATTACATCTCTATGCATGCAATCATTATCGAGGGGGCATTGACGGGATATTTAAAAAAATTTTTTAGGAGAGTTGATATATAGTGAATTATCAAATTGTATATATTTAATTTTTCTATTACTTAAAATAATGATATTCTGTGCTAAATTAGGCAGAGTGGAAAAAGAGATTTTAACTGTGTTTTATTCAGGGTAGAATTATATTTATTTGGAGTGTTTAAAAGAATTTTCTAAAATTAAAAAAAATTCTTTAGGGATATTGATTTTTACATTATTATTATTATAAGGAGGTTAAATCCAAAGTAGCTGAGCAGCGGCTTGGTTCCCACCAGTTTTGGCAAATAGCAAATAGGATACTGAACAGAAGCGTGCGTTCTATTCCGACCATCATCAATGGGCTTGAGGTCATCTCGTCAGCATCAGACAAGGCCAAACTATTTGCCAAGAACTTTGCTGCTAATTCTATTCTATCCTGCCTTGACAGAGTACAAAATAGGCTTGGTGGCTTAGTGGGGATGCCCTTTTCTCTTCCCTGCAACCTCTCTCCCACAGGAGAGACGTTGCGAGCCTGTCTTTGTTTTATCGTTACTTCCATGGAAAGTGCTCGTCTGAGCTTCAATCTCTGGTCCCCCCTCATCAATCTTTCATGATAAACACCCGTCTAGCTTAAACTACCGCCAAAAATTTTCCCCACTCTTTATCTGTGCCAAAACCAAATCGTAAAGCTTTTTTCTTAGATGTGTACGCCTGTGGAACTCTGTTCCGTTTGCCTGTTTCCCACCTGACTACAACCTGGATGTCTTCAAGTCCAACATAAACAAATTCCTGATGAACCGCCCCTTAAGTAAGACACTTTATCAAATCTCCAATACTAACGATTACTACGATATTATTCCATTGATTACTGTACACGCAATAATCTTTATCCCCGAGTGGCTTCCGGGCTTTGATCAGTGATCAGTGGTGACTACCTTGTAAAAAAAAAAAATGTATATATATATATATATATATATATATATATATATATATATATATATATAATTTTCAGAATTTGAGAGATTATATAATTATTTCCACGGCCAAACAATGTTGCAACTCACAAGAGCCATGATTCGAGTTTCGCCTTCATTTAGACTCATCAGTTAGACATATCTAAACTTGGGATTCGAAACCCGAGCATCTTGGAAGCAAGGTGAGTACTTTGCCACATGCGCCACATGCAAGAAAGTCTATTAACTAACACAGATCAAGCAAACCGCTAGGTTGGATGACCATACCCCCTGTTCGAGACGAAGTAGGTCCATTCCATTGATACGGTTTGCTTGATGTGTAGTAGTTAATAGACCTTCTTGTGTGTGGCGTGTTTGCTCATGTGGCAGAGTACTTGCCTCACAAGCAATGTGCTCGGGTTTCGAATCCTGAGTTCAGATATGTCTAATTAATGAGTCCAAACGAGGGGTAAAACTCAAGTCTTGAACTTCCGGTTTGTTGGCTGTCATAGCTTTTGCGAGCTGCGACGTTGTTTGGCAGTGGAAATAATTATATATATATATATATATATATAACGTTGGTTTACATATTTGTATGTAATGAATTCATTCCTAAACTCATTAACCGACCCTTATTAATTTTAGAATACAGGGGCCAAGCATAATTAATTTAATTTTGGTCTGTATTTAGATAATTCAAATTCACAAAATAATTTTAAAAAATATGATAAAAAATAAAAAAAGAGGGTATTATTCAGGAATAATCAGAGAGCTTCGAGTTTTTAAAAATATTCACGGGTGGTATCAGATATAAGTAAATATATATTTATGAACATGGTGTATTTAAAGGATATGATATAGGAAAAATGTCCACTCTGCATGTAAAAAATATATATGGCACTGAATTTGACCGATTTTAGCCATAAACTATGCAAGTTCTCCTTAACATCACAAGTTCATTTGAAAAGATTTATCACCGCACAAGCAGGAAAGCCCAGCCTGTAAAATCAACTGTAGATTCTTTTATAACGAAATTTTCTTTTTAGATCACAATTGAACCACGATACTTGATTTTTTGCACGTTTAACTTTAACTTTAAAGTGATTATGTAAAAATAATTTCATAAAATCAACAGCTTTTTCTTTGATAAGACAGGGGCGCGTTCAGAATGAATGTTTTTTTTTAAAGCACAATTGAACCATGATACTTGATTTTTGCATTTAAAATTTTAAGTGAAGTTGTTATTTACAGATAATTTTATAAAATCAGCAGTAGATTCTCTACTGTTGATTTGTAGACTACAATCTTTTGTGGACTCGGCCACTGGTGAAGGTTCCTCCCGGTACACTGTGGGTGGGTGAGGGAGGGGGGTTCCTTAACTGGAACAGGCAATCAATCGATTTGATTAAAAAATGGGCGATTTCACCGATTTCGACAGCAATAAAAAATATGGGAGAGTGAAACATTTATTGATCCTCATTCAATTTTCAGACAAGTTGGGTCTCCCTGCTAGTATATAGATATATATTCTGCTAGCATATATATATATATATATATATATATATATATATATATATATATATAATTATTTACTATAATTATTAAATCCCCAATGACACTAGTGTTTCATCCTTTTGGGAATCATCAGTGCAGGGTGTCACAATTAACTTAACGCTGGTCGAGAAATTCAAACCCGGCAACGAAGCCATCTCTAACTCCATTAGCAAAGACCAAATCAATTCGGCCACCGCCAACCTCGAGAAATATCGTTGAAATTTAAACATTTATTTTTAAACGTTTTTAACGTCTGTCAGAGTGATCTATATATGATAATTTGCACATGCGAGCTAAAGTAACTAACTTTGTTTCAGCTGTAAAGTGCTCAACAATAAGAAATGAGTTTTTTAAAGGGGCTGATATAAGTATTTGCCATAATAATTATTAAATACCTACAGACACTAGTGTTTCATTCTTTCAGGAATCATCATTGCAGGATTTCATGATTAACACCGGTTAAGAGATTCGAACCCAGCATCTCTGACTCCATTAGCAAGGACCAAACCCATTCGGCCACTGTCAACCACGAGAAATATTGTTGAAATTTAAAAATTTATTTTTAAATGTTTTTAACGTCTGTCAGAGTGATCTAATTATTATATGATGATCTGCGTATATATATATATAATATGAGTCACCATTTATCAAAGCTAAAAGCTACTCGAAGATGAAGGTTAATGAGATGTATTATCGGTTTAATGATGAAAACTGTTATAAGAGGATTGGAAACGATTAACGAAATGAACAAACTCATGAGGTTTATGGCAAGTATTTGTTGGCCCGCAGACTTAGTCAGATTTGGGGCTTAGAAGTCACCCTCCTCTGTTCATCCATTCGTTTGTTCATTCCCAAAATTTTCAATAACTACTCATTACATCTTTCTGAAATTTTGCATGAAGTTACAACTACCCAAGGGAGGAAATGTACCATTCTCGGATTTTTGATAAAAGTTCTGGTTGCTTCCCCAGGGGATCAAAAGGGGTCAAAATAGTCAAAAATAGCACTTTTCAGGACATAGAATATTTTTGGACCATTAGATTTTGCTGAAAATTATCCAAAAGCAAGATCACATGGATATATATCTGGAAACGTAATATTTGATCCTGGGAAAATTCTGGTTGCGTCCCCAGGGTGTCAAAAGGGATCAAAATGGCCAAAAAATAGCGTTTTCCAGAACATAGATTCTTTTCCAACCAATTAGATTTTGATGAAAATTACTTAAAAGCAAGAACACATGGATATACATCTGGAAACGTAATATTTGACCCTGAGAAATTCTGAAGCTTGAGCCTCAGAGTGTTTTAGGAATGAAAAACACACCTTTTGGGGCTTATTTTTATTTTTCTCCTAAAATTCATACTTGTGTCTAAATAGGGGTTTTAAATGGTACCGAATTTTAAAAAATTAAGGCATCGTTTATCATGAGACAGTGTCACTTGGCTGTTTTAACGGAATGATTTACATCAGGCCAGAGGTTTAAATGGGCAAAATAGGTAACAGTTCTACGACTGATTTTAGCTAACAGTACAAGGGAAGTAATTCCTGTAGACTCAATTTTACAAATTTTACAAATAGATTGAACTTTAATACATGCGGTTGGTTGTATGTTCATGTACTGCAAGCCTGGCCCACTAGGGAATTTTAAAAATCTTCTCACCGATGAGTTCAACAACTTGCCTGTTTGTATAAAAGTACTTTTGTTGGGTGATTTCAATTTGGATCAGCTTTTTGCAAACAATGTGACATTAATAGAATCCCTCAATGGATTTCAACAATTTCTTCAGTGCTCAAATTACACCATTCAAATTAAAGGTGGTATATTGGACTTAATTCTTGATACAAAACTTTCTTCTTCACCAGCACTTTGGCTTCCCAGCCCATTTAGTGATCACTTTGTTTTTTACTTTAATGTGTGATTACTTTATATCTATTTTGATTCATTTACTTCATACCGATAAAATAACGAAAAAATAACAAAAGTGAATGATTCTCTCTCCTCTGATCTTGATCATGTGGTGCAATGAGGAAAGAGGTGTCTGGTTAATGCATCTAAGACCAAGCCTCTATCTTTCCATCATCAACACTCTGATCCCTGCCTGGCATTAATTGAAATGAATGGCTCTCGTCTTAAGTAAGCTCCATGTTTTGACAAACTTCTAGATCTGAATTTTACTCCTGATTTGAGATGGAACACGTAAATCAAGTCTGTTGCCAGGACTGCTGGGAAAATGGTGGGATCATTCTACCGCTCCAGTAGATATCTCAGTGTTGATGCAATTCTCAATCTGTATAAGAGCCAAGTACGTCCAAGGATGGAGTACTGTTGCCACATCTGGGCAGGAGCTGCTAGAAGCAGCTTATCCTGCCTTGACAGAGTTCAAAATAGACTTTGTAGCCTACTGGGGGATGCCCTTTTCTCTTCCCTGCAACCTCTTTCCCACAAAAGAGATATTGCGAGCTTTATCATCATTTTCATGGCAAGTGCTCGTCTGAATTCCAGTCTATGATCCCCTCTGTCTTGACTTTCACAAAAAACACTCGTCTAGTTGAAACCACTATCAATAATTTCCCCCACTCTTTATCTGTGCCTAAACCTAAACATAGATTCCATGAACAAAGCTTCTTTCTTAGAAGTGCATGCCTGTGGAACTTTCTTCTGCTTTCCTGCTTTCCAAATGACTACAATATGGTCATCTTCAAGTCCAATCTGAACAAATTCTTGATGAGCCGTTCCTCTTTAGTAATCCAATTTACCAAATTTCCATTACTAACGATGACTATGACATGTTCCCCTTGACCACTGCACACTCATTAACCCTTATCCTCGAGTGGCCTCCGAGCCTTGATAAGTGGTGACTCCTTTAAAAAAAAAAAAAATTAACATTTAGAATTAAAAAAAAAAAAAAATGAAAATAAAAAACTTATACAGAAGCAATACCTTGTCATGGTTATAGAGATTTTACTAAAGTTGTTGCATTACTTTTCATTCAAAAACATGGCAAAGGCATCAGTCGGGGAACCATATAGTTTTTGGTTTGTTGACATTCTTAAAAGTATTTGGGAGTTCAACCTCTTCCAGTTATTAATAGGGCTATGACAACAGCATATTCTTTTCATTGTTTTTACTCTCGAGTATATATCCGACACAATTAGACACAATTAATCAACCGAGCACACACATCACTCTACATAAAAACATATAAGATATCAATGGGTATATGCATAAGAATTAAAACAAGGAAAAGAATATGCTGTTGTCATAGCTCTAGTTATTAAACTTGCATATTTTGAAGCCAACCTATGAAGCGTATTTCAGTGAATGGACTATAAAACTAGGGCTCAAAACATGAGAGCAATAACCCAACCTCACTTTACCCTCATAATTTGTTAATGCCGTTGAATCCTCTGGGAATGTGAAGAAGGCTTCGTATATATTACGAAGGCCATGGGAGGGGGGTAATTTTTTTTTTTTGGCATTTGTTTATGTTCAACTCGTATCCCACCAGACTAATTTGTTGGTCTCAACAACAAAGTGTCCCCTCGGCATCAAATGTTAAATCCTTTTGATATTCTAGAGTTATTTTACCCTATTTATTATTATTATTATTATTATTATTAGTATTAGTATTATTATTATTATTATTAGTAGTAGTAGTAGTAGTAGTTAATTTATTTATATTTTACATGATGCAATCTCTAAAGGTTAATGTTACCCATAGAGTACGTATGCATCCCTGATAGATTTCCGCATATAAATGGCATTTACTGACAGTTCCCATTGAAAGCAATAATAATAAACTGGGTGGAGATGGGAAAATGAATGCTTGCAAATATTGATACCTAAGTATTTAATTTCCATATCGACTTATTCAGACATTTTCTTAATCAAAAAAAAAAAAAAAAAAAACTTAAAGATGAACTTCGAGGTTATTTAGATTTGTAAATATCATTATTAAAACTAGAAGGGCTATCTGGCGTTTCCCGGGGGGAAGTATTAAGTAATTTATTTTTGATTTACTACTGTTGTCTTGTCACACACAATGTAAATCTTACTATAAAAGCCGAAACAACTACTAAAGATAAAACTTACAAAAATAAATAAATAATTAAACTTTAAGAACAAATATGTAAAGTTTCAGAATATATATATATATATATATATATATATATATATATATATATATATATATATATATATATATATATATATATATGTAAAACTGTAGGTTTGTTCTTAACCGATAATCTAAAAAACTACTGAACCGATTGCCTCGATATTTTGCAATAGCATTTTTATCTAACCCAAGCGTGTTTTTATATATTTAAGATTAAAATTTATATATATATATATATATATATATATATATATATATATATATATAAGATTAAAAAAGGTTACAAAACTTTTTTCGAAATCGTTTTTTCTCGACAAAAGTCCATCGTTTTGAATGCAACAAAAATTCGGTTTTTTTTTTCCTTTTTTATTAGCGATTGTTTTACTATTTCACTTTAAATTAATATGGTTTATTTTTATATATTTACTATCAAAAAAATAAATAATAATGATAATAATAATAATAATAATAATAATAATAATAATAATGATAACAATAATAAACTGAATCTCTAATAACTGCAGCACAAGATAATTCGATAAGAACCAACCATATCAAAGCAAGAATCGATAAAATACAAGAAAACAGCAAATGCAGACTATGTGGACAGAGAAACGAAACGATAAACCATATAGTAAGTGAATGCAGCAAACTGGCCCAAAAGGAATACAACAACAGGCATGACCAAGTGGGAAGGGCGGTGCACTGGGAATTATGCAAACGACTGCATTTTGAGCATACAGATAAATGGTACAAGCATAAACCCACAACAGCACTCGAAAACGAGAACCACAAAATCCTATGGGACATGGACATACAGACGGACAAACCCATCCAAGCAAGAAGACCAGATGTTGTAATAATTAACAAGAAAGAAAAATCCTGTCAAATCGTAGACTTTGCTGTGTTAAGAGAAACATTTTCACACCCTTCATATATATCAATTAAGCAGACACCCCTTCCCACACCCAATCCTTAGCAGACGGAGTCAAAATGAGGCTGGCCGAGCGACCTAGATTTCTACACCCACGCAATGACCTTCAACTGTCGCCAACAAGAAAAACGCGGGAGAATAAAAGCAGTTCGACGAAGGCGGTGGACACAGAAACATGTGTGGGGGCATTCTGCTCGAAAAATGGAAACACCGCGGTTGATTCGCATGGTGAAAAAAAAAAAGAAGAAAAACATCTCGTCGACTCATATCGTGCCACAAAGGAACAATATATACCCACCTTGGCACTAATCGATTGGAATTCACGCCGTGCTGATAAGGAATAACATATATCCACCTTAGCATAAATGGATTGGAATTTACGAGAATCGATCCTTCAAACCAGCACCTCATAAAAGGGAAAGAAGCTTCGGGTGAATTGAACGTCGACTCAACAAAAGAAGTTAAGTAACTCTTTCTAAATTGTTTTTGCTCGATCAATTATGTGAACTGTTGAATGCCCCATGAAAAAAAGGAAAAAGAAAAAGAAAAAAAATGGGGAAAAGAAAAGCAACCCTCGAACTAAGGTTTTTTCCTAAATGCTGAATCCCCCCCCCTTTTGATCGGCCCATAAGTAACATATCATTGACTATAAAAAAGGAAAAAAGGAAGAAGAAAAAAAAAAGGGGGAAAGAAAAGAAAATAAAAAAAAATAGAGGAAAGAGGGAAAAACTATCTCTATATCTTGAGACCTTCAGTGTGACCCCCCCTCTCTGAGTATCACTCATATCTCGTTGATTCTCATCGAAGAGAACAAAAAGAACCTTCCTAAGACAATCGAAATATCACTCACCCCCCCCCCTCTCCTTGTCCCAAATCATTGTCTGCATGTATATATTCTTTCATTCTTTTTTTTTTCATGTTATTTCAGTTATGATTTCAGTTGCATGTTCTGTTTTCGTAGTTACATTTTACCCGGTTCAATTTGTTTAAATAAATTGTTGATTTAATAACTCTCATACCCGTGTCGACTTGTGTCTCTTTTGTTTGCCTTACATTGCCGCCCGTGAATGCCTCGAGTATATTCCACGACGATTCTGGTCTGAACCTGGACACTGTACCATAGAGACCGCATAATTTGCAGTCGGTACCCGTCAAACTTTTCTTTTCTTAAAACGCGTGCCCGGCCTTGGGATTTTCTCTGAGAACTCCAACCTTGGTACCGTACAGGGAGGTTCTCGTCAAGAAACAGGCTCGTGGTACCGTCACAGCTGTCCTAGCTGACCACAGGGTGAGTATGAAAGAAAAGGAGAAACGAAGCAAATACACAGAGCTAGCCAGAGAGTTAAAAGGGATTTGGATGATGAAGAAAATCAAAATAGTACCAATAATAGTAGGAGCACTAGGAACAATTCCGAAAAACCTGGGAAAAAGAATGGCAGAAATTGGAATCAGAGGAATAACTGCAAAAATACAACGCCTAACGATAATGAAAACGGCTGAAATATTAAGGAAACCCCTAGAATGTGGGGAATAACACAAGACAATATAACAAAGAAGCGTAACAGGGAATGAAGAACGCCGAAGCTGCATATCTACAAGTTCTACACTTCCATCATGCATCCCCCCATTGTTTCATCACCGTTCTCCCCCCCCCAATAGAAAAGTGATACCAAAGAGCCGAGAAGGGTCAAGGAGGCTGGAAAGACCGAGGAGAGAGCGCTGGCCAGACCTCTGCTGGACAAATGCAAAGAGAACTGGGATGTTGGGGAGGCTTAGTGCCACTCAAATTCCAGTATAAACCAATGGCCACTACCAGCGAGAAATCAATGGTATGAGGCTGTTGCGATGACGCAAATTTATTTGCAAATGCTATCGAAGAAGGTGGAGAGAGCTGGACGTCTGGGGAGACTTGTTGTCACTCAGCTTCCAGAGAACACCACAGGTCTCCAAACCGAACGTTTGTTGACTGTGTGAAAGCTCCATGTGAGCCGCCAATAATAATAATAACAATTCTTCTTCTTCTTCTTCTTCTTCTTCTTCTTCTTCTTCTTCTTCTTCTTCATGTCTTGACAATACCGAAAAATAACGACTGTGACTTTATGATTAGTCACATGCGTTAAAAACTTTTTTTTTACCAATCGCGCATACGTTGCTTTACTTTTTTCAATTAAAAAAATTTTTTTACAAGAATAAAATGGTAGGTCTTTGCTTTTTTTATTTTCGTCATATTTTATTTTTTTATCTGGTGATTTTGTTTAAATGTTTTTTTCAGTATTTCCCTTGAGTAGCATTGTTACGCTTTGATAACCGGCGACGCTCGGCAAAAGCTGCCAGTTGATGTGATATTTCGAGCAAAGCCGGGTGGCCAGTTAGTTATGTTTAGCTCAAATTCTGCACAAGTACCTGTCAGTTTTTAGGGTGTGGAAAATCCGGCTCCCGAAACAAGGAGTACTCTGGATAGGAACAAAAATCAAAATTGCCTCAGTCTAAAAGAGTTCTCTTCCACTGATCGAGGACAAAAACGCTATTTCTCTCCACCCCCTTTCTCTCTCTCTCTCTCTCTCTCTCTCTCTCTCTCTCTCTCTCTCTATCTATCTCTCTCTCCCTCTATCTTTTTCTCTATCATCCTCTCCATATCTATTTGAGCTCCTTTCTCTTTTTTCACTCCCTCTATCTTTCTTCCCCTTTCTCTCCCTTCCTTTGAACAATTCGGTTTGAAATTCTGCAACAAGTATCTCTCTTTGCGCCCCTTTCTCTCTCTCACTTCCTCTATATCTCTCTTCTCTCCCTCTCTGTCTCTAACTCTCTCTGTCTCTATCTCTCAATCCCGCTCTCTATCTCCCTCACTTTCTCTATTTCCCTCTCTCTTTCTCTTTTTCTATCTCTATATCTCTATCTTCCTCTCTATCTATCCCTCTCTAATCCCTCATCCTATTTTAGTCACCTAAATTACTTACAGTGAATAAAGTATTGTCAAAATATAAATAAGTCCTATTTTAGTCACTTAATTTACTTACTGTGAATATGGCATTGTCAAAATATGGAAAAATCCTGTTTTAGTCATTTTAGTGAGAATAGAAAGTTATTTGAAAATTACTGCTAATCAGAACAGCACCAGGAGGAACTAGTAAAACCTTTTTAATTAAACTGATTTTGCCAGCCATTCGATCACAAAATGACATAGCCTTAGCTCTTGCTCATGCAGAATAGCTGCAACCTTAATACCAGGTAGAAAAACTACTCATTCTGCTTTAAAATTACTATTAAACATTCAATTTTTCAAAACTCCCATGTTCAATATCTCCAAAACATCCAGCATGGGAAAACATTGCAGAAATGCAAATTTATTATTTGGGATGAATGCAAAATGGCACACAAAACATCACTTGAGATTCTTGATCGACCCTTGCAAGATTTGCATGGCAATGTTAGACAATTTGAGAATACAGTAATATTGCTTGCAGGAGATTTCAGACAAACGTTATCTGTAATCCCTCAATCAACACCAGCAGATGAAATAAATGCTTGCTTCAAATACTCTACTTTTTGGCGCCATGTGAAGACATTAATCTTAACTCAAAATATGCACGTCTATTTTCAGAATGATCGATCCGCAGAGGAATTTTCGCATCAATTGTAGAAATTGGGAACAGAAAAGTGCCGGTTGATCTGTGTTAGGGCGAATTTCATTGCCTCATAACTTCTACAGAAGTTACATCAAAATAAGAGTTGGTAAAAAAGCTTTTTCCAGATACTCAAATTAATTAGAAGAATTCCAGTTGGCTGAGTGAACGAGCTATGCTTGCAGCTCAAAACAAAGAGGCTCATGAACTTAACGATATTATTCAGCTTAAAGTTCCAATGAGGTAGTCACATGCAAGTTCGCCGACACTGTTGTGGAAGCAAATGAAGTGGTTAATTATCTCACAGAATTTTTGAATTCACTAGATTTGCCAGGGATGCCACCACATGTACTGCAATTGAAAATTGGCATACCATTTATCATGTTGCAAAATATAAACCAACCCAAGCTTTGCAATGCCACATGGTTTGCAGTAAAAATAAATTAATGAACAACATCATTGAAGTAACAATCTTGATAGGACCTTTCAAAGGTGAAGATGTCTTCATTCCATGCATTTCTATGATTCCATTGGATACATCATTTCAATTTAGGAGATTTCAATTTCTAATTCGATTGTCGTTTGCAATCACCATAAGCAAAGGCCAGAGACAATCTTTAGAATTGTGTGGCTTATATCTACACACTGACTTTTTCTCACATGGACAATTTATGTTACGTGGTCAAGAGTAAGCAAACCAAAAATTGGAACAACAAAAGATTGTGTATCCACATGTATGGGGGAATTAAGCATATAAGAAAAATGCTTTTTCTCATTTTTGGATCGTTTTCTATTTCACGAAATTGAACCACAGCAACAAATGGCAGGGTACAGCTATTACACACACACACACACACACATATATATATATATATATATATATATATATATATATATATATATAAGTGAGAATATGTGTGAGGACACTTCTCAACCTATATATAAAGAATGTTTGATTTACAGACTTAAAATTTGGTATATAGTGTATTCAGACATGTGAAAAACTTTATAATCAGTTTTCATTCCGAAAAAAGGGCTGCTAAGGGGTCAAAATTGTGCATGTGTGAATGTTAAGAATAAGTAGATTTGTAAACCTTTTCTAAAATCGTATCAAGCTGGCCTAATAGTTATTGTACTTGACTATCTGTCTTTAGGTTTCGGTTTCGATCCCAGCTCGAACATTTTATTTTACTTACAAGCAGTGAACTGTTGAGAAAAAACAGCATAATACTCGCATGACCATGTCTTAATTTCTTTTCTTGTTTTTTGCCATTTTTTTTTTAAAGAATTTAATGTTAGATTTTATCTTTTTTTTTAAATTAACTACTCCACTCTTATTTTTCCTGGATTTATGAATAAATCCTTTCTGTGTCGATAGATTAATTCCTATTTATTTCTAAAAATATTAAAAATAAAAATTTAGTGTTTATTAAACGTTAAGAAAATTCTTTCCTTTACATTTTATTATCAGTTATTGAGATTAAGCCTTCACTTCTTTGCTCCAAAAAAAAATTTGCATATGTGATTATTTTTCGTTTGCTTATTATGGTTAGCTATTATTAAGATTAAACCTTCTCTTCTACTTCTATGAAAAAAAAAAACACAACTTCTCTATAGAGGTTCGTACCAGCAAAATCCCACTCTTTCACTACAGAGATCCCTAGTTGCCACAAGATTTTTTACTCTAATGGCTTCTTTCCTCGAACGACTTGCCTTTGGAATTCCCTTTGTGCTTCCTGTTTCCCTAATCGCACCAACATACAAAAATTTAAATGTAATATAGACAAACATCTTCCTACCCAACTCCTCATCCAGATTCATCTCCCTGTTGTAAATCTGGCCCCTACAACAGTCATCTTTTACACTTCAGTCACAACATACCTTGTTTCGGCTGCACAATAGTAAAAAAAAAAAAAAAGAAAAAAAAAAAAAAGAAAAGAACATTTTTTTTTTTAATATAGTAGTTGAGCTAAAGTCAAACCCATCATAAGTCGGATTCAAGTTGCAATATAAAGATAGCATCAGAAAAGAATTATGGAGTCCACTTGGAAACAGGCGATACATTTCCGGAAGCTAAAGAGCTTTTGGTGTTCAGGTCAAGAGGAGTGTTGTGAAGAAAAACAGGCCAACAATTGGCTTGTGCGTTTTGTGGCGGAAAGTGGAATTAGATGAGAAGACCTGACTGAGGTTTTCGGTTACATCTACATGCTGCGCATACAAAATCGCTTCAAAATATAAACTTGAGCATGAGCCCATCTTATTGCTACAGAGAAAGAAACATGCTCGTTAGCAAAAATTAGTAAATTGATGTTAGTTTCATTTGTGATAGTCTGTAGATTATGTTGCCAGTCAGTTTGACAATGGTTTTGTTGCTAGGCTGAGTTATGATTCTCTTCAGTCTTAGCTGGTTCATCCTCCCAGGCTTTACCTTCTCTCTGAGAAAGAGCTGAGTTATTGGTAATCACTAAGGCTGTGACAATAGAATATTCTTATCATTGTTTTGACTCTCGCGTATATATCTGACACAGTTAGACCCTGTTAATCAATCGATAACCACATCACTCTATCTAAAATAATATGATATTAACTGATATATACTCGAGAGTCAAAATAATGAAAAGAATATTCTCTTGTCATAGCCCTACTAATCACCTAAAACATAGGTATGCTCGGGGATTTTTTGTAGGTCAGAGTGCACTTACCCAACCTAGTATGCCAGTTTCTCGAAACCACGCCTGATCATGTACCCAATCTCCTTGCAAGAAGGTAAATATATGTTGCAAAAATACTGTCTTCTGTAAGACCCTTATGCTTCCCAAAATTCTTCTCAAACTGCACCCGATGTTTCACCTTTATACACATATGTGTATAGCATGATTTATACACTTTTCATTTCTCTGATAATTGTACATTATTTATCATTTATAATTATCCTGTGTATGACACATTAACTTTTGATGAACTGTACACATGGATTTCATAATTTTTTTTTTCTTCTTAGATGGATGGTGGTTTGATTTAAGGTAGAGAAGAAAAACTATTTCATAATTTTCAATTTGAAGTCAAACTTTTGGCACTTCTTCAGAATTAGGACGAGATATCATAGTCAATAAATGGAGTTTTCAGATAAAAAAAAAAACAATGGTTTCAACTGATTTTTTTGTGTCAATTCTAATAAGTTAGAATGTTAGCTTCCGAATTATACAGTCGAAATTACCTGAATATTACTGAATTATTAAAAATAAAACAACTCTAATCGTGTGAGCAGGTGAAAAATTGCCGCCATCTTGTTTGAATCAAAACGGAAAATTACCTCCATTTTGAATTCTCCTGTGTTTTACGATCGTTTTCATCATATTCTATTTTTTTTATTTTCTTTAATAGATAATTTTCTACCTTATCAATTTTCGTAATTTTGGGATATAATCATCTTAAAAATATGAGGAATACATAGATACCATCATTTTCATGTGAAATTCAGTATTACAATTTCCAAAATTTCGTCCCAATAGTGTAGAAGCGCCAAACTTTTTTCATTTTGGGAGTAAAAAGGTTGACTAGGAAAGAAATCAACTGTGGATCACAATATGTTATAAATCAAACCACAAATTGTTGCAAATAGAACCTTACTCTACAGTGACCCAAAGATAAGAAACAAACTGCCAATGAATTCAATATAAGGTTTTTATATTATGGCGTCATTTGCAGTCAGATCTTTCTGTCTATATTTTTCCTGCCCGTCGTAAAATACAGAAACCATTTGTTGTGCCAATATTTTATATAATGCCGGAGAAGTAAACGACTACCAGTAGACTAACTCCCAATGGACGATTAAAATTACTTATCAAGTAAACAGATAAGCGGCTACATAATATCTCAAGGAGATAATCACCCCTGTCTTGTATAGTTCTAAGTCACCCTTGGTATAGCATCTGTTAGCCTCTCTCTGATATTCTGAAGAATTACCATGTAGGGGGTAGATGGAATTCCTCAACAATGCTGAAGACAATATTATTTGTAAAAGTCTGATGTTCTACGGACTGAGCTATGCAGGCTTCTAAAATCCTTCTGCTCTAATAGCTTCTTTCCTCGGACTGATAGAGTTTTGGAATTCCTTCCCTGCTTCCTGCTTCCTTGATTGTACTGACATGCAAAAGTTTAAATGTAACACAAACCGACATCTCGCTCATCTCCTTATATAGTCCCCTGTAAACATGGTCCTAAATAGTAACCTATTCTCTTAGGTCCAAGTGGCAATATACCTTGTTTAGGGCAAACAAGCGTAAAAAAATACTTCTAGGAAAGGAGTG